>NW_025408847.1:0-42011 GCF_002201575.2 Neomonachus schauinslandi | reverse complement strand
GGCCCTGGTGGCCGCGGCGGCCGCCTCGGTGCGCCGGAGCCCCGGGCCCGCGCTGGCGCGCCTCGAGGGCCGCGAGTTCGAGTTCCTCATGCGGCAGCCCAGCGTCACCATCGGCCGCAACTCGTCGCAGGGCTCGGTGGACCTGAGCATGGGCCTGTCGAGCTTCATCTCGCGGCGCCACCTGCAGCTCACCTTCCAGGAGCCGCACTTCTACCTGCGCTGCCTTGGCAAGAACGGCGTCTTCGTGGACGGGGCCTTCCAGCGGCGCGGCGCGCCCGCCCTGCAGCTGCCCAAACAGTGAGTGCCACGGCCCCCGCCCGGCCTGGACCCGGAGGTCACCCTGGCCCGGGGCCCGACCACCCCCCATCCCCGGAATCCTTGCCTGACCTAGACCCTGGGGTCACCCCCACCCCAGGCCCGACCCCTCCCTGCCCGACACCGGAGACGTCTTCGACCCCGCCCAGCCTGGGTGGGCCTCGGGGACGCTGCTCTCCGACCGAGGTCTGATCTGTGCTCAACCTGGACAAGGGGCTTCACTCCCGACCTCCACCCTGCCCCGGCCTTGGGCTCCGAGGGTTTCCCAGGCCCCGCCTGGCCTGAACTATAAGGGTCGCCTTTGCCCCTGCCAGGCCTGGACCGGAGGACACCCCTGACCCTCGCCCAGCCTGGGTCCCGAGGGGTTGCCCCACTCCACAACTGGTCTGAATCCCGGGGTCGCCCTTGCATGCACTCCTGAAAAGGATAGCATCAGGTGGTTTCGGTGGGGAAGGTGTGCCTCCCCCCACTCCCTGCAGTAGGGGCCAGCGTCTGAATGGCAGTGACTTGGGCTGGGAAGGGACGTTCCCATCCTGCGGGCAGGGGGCCAGGACAGGAAGTGCTCTCTTCTCAGTGTCCCTGAAGACGAAGCCCCTGGGACAGGACAGTGGTACCCAGCGCTCGGGCCTTCCTAGCACAGCTGGGATTCCTGGGCCGGAAGGGGAAACAGCGGGGCATGGGGGCCAGGTCAGGGAGAAGGCAGCCCCCGGCATCCCTAGGGGTGGCTGGGTCACCAATGCCCCAAGGGTGCTTTTAGGGACATTCACTCTTTCTCTTATCTTCTGGTTCCCATGTCCACTTTTCTCCTCCATGGGCTGTCCCCTATGATCCTTGCTTTCTCAAGATCTGTTGATCAGGAGAAAGCCTGTTTACCCTGCTTCCTCTTCGGGCACTTTCTGTTTCTGTGTAAGTGCCTTTAACCCCTCACTAGTGTTTATATTTCTCCAATGGGTTTCCTGTTCCAGACTTGTCTCTGATGGTCTCATTATTCTGGTATGAGAGAGTCCAGGGGATTTTTGCTGGGGTGATTCCCAGCGCCCAAAGCTTGCTTCGGTAAACTTCTCCCCTCTCTAAGGTCTTGGTGTGTCTGGTTGTAAATATTGCATCGAATGGTTTGCCAGTGCAGCATTAACAGTGACTCATTCCTGCTTAGGGTGTGAGAGGGAGAGCATACCTTTATTTTACAAACGTGAAAGGTATGTATTTCGTGAAAGGTATGTATTTCGATAAAACCGGGGTTTGGTGAGTAACAAAGTTATTCTGTCCAATTTTTGTTACTATTTTGTTCTCTTTTCCATAACCCGCTACATCTCTAATCTGGGCCAGTAAATACATTTCAGGGCCAGTCCCTCCCTCTTTGTGACAGGCAAACAGGTTCGTCCCCTCCCTGCCCCTGGGCTCTTAGAGGCCTGTTCTGCTAATGCACCTTTACATAATTCCAGTCGGATTTGCAGAGCTCCCTGCCCCTCTGTTGAGTAGGTGCACTCCTGACTGGGGCCTGGCTCACTGAATCCGGAGCACACTAGTATCTTCTCTAACTTAAGGAGAAGGAATGCCAGCCCCCCGAGGCCTCGGATCATCCTCTGAATAGGCCAGTTCTAGGTCCATTGTTTATAACGTGTGGGGGTGTTGGTGGCCCCTGGCAGGTTTGCGTCCCTTAAGGGGCTTGGCTTCTGGGTGGGCACGTCGCAGAGCGCTGTGCTGTGACCGACAGCCTGGGCACTTGACCGCTCTCTGACTGCGTTCGTGGCCCTGCTGTGCCTGTGTTTGCCTTCAGCCGTGCTCTGAGCAGTCTCCACTTAGGCAGTGATGTAAAATTCACGAGAACAGAACAAACGGGCAGAAGGAGAAACATGGGGGGGGGGGTCTGTGTCTCCCTTCCCCCGTTTGCTTCTGAAAACTGGCAAAGCCTGTTGACTAACGTGTTTAGCGGTTTGAGCTAGGTGACGTTTTTTTCTGTTTTAGAGAGTGTAAACCTCAGTAGTCCCGGATATGGAATGGGCTGTTGTAAACTTCTTTTTAGCTCTAGGTCAAGGCTCTTAGGCCTATCATGTGGAAAACAATCAGGAAATTTTCATGAATTCAGTGCAGGGAAGTTGAATGTGTACGTTTTTGTCACACCAAAGTGGGAAATTCATTACTGACTTTTAAAGAAGGGCAGCAGTTACTGCTCGTTTCCTCTCAGGCATTGGTACGTGGTTTTACCATTAATATTTGAAGTTATGAATTTCTTTACCATAAATTTAAAATTCTTACTGTACTGGGCATTTCGTGGACTTGGACTTAGTGGAGTATGATGCCTGAGCCTTGGAGCTTTTTTTTTTTTTGCGTTGTGGTGATATGCACGCCCTTTCCCGCTGGGTGACGTCTGTCCTGGGAGGCATGGCACGCACCGCCCACTCCCAGGGACAGCTCCCACTGTGCTGTTCCTCCCTCTTTCCCACTCTGGAAAGGGTGTGCTTGAGAGGAATACCAGAATTTACCCCCATTTGTTACTACAAGTATGTCTTCCCAAAACTTCAATATTTTGAATTATTGGCGGGAAGACAATTCCTTGTGATGCATTCAGAGCCTGTCTTGCTCTCCTACAGTGTGGCCGCACTGTGCCGAGTCCCCTGGACCCTCCCAGGGAGGGAAGTACGCAGCGTTTATAACTTAGGCCCCGGCTCACTTGACTGGGCCGCGAGCCTGGCGTTTCTCCTGGCCGGTGAGCTCCCTGAGGGCTGTGTCTCTTTCCCTGGAGACACAGGGCAGGAACTGGTTGGGGGCGGGGGTGCACAACTGAGTTGTGTTTGTTGAATGAACATGTGAGTAACTGAATGAATTTGCAGCTTCCGCAGGGAAAGCAATGTCATCAATTTCACGTGGTTTTCGGAGGTGGCGAGTCAGCTTCCCCTGGGACATGTAGACGGGCCCTCTCCGGTTATATGGGTGGGTGTGGTTCGTGTGTGTGACTGTAGTTCTTTATACCATCCAATTTGGAATTTGATGTAGACGTAATGTGTGAACTACACAGAAACAGGCCCATACACAGCCCCTCACTTGCTCGTCCCTCTTTTTTCCAGCTTTTTTTTTTCTTAAACACATGGACTACTTGATTGATTACAGTAAAAACAAGACTTGTGTTTGTGGTAGCCTCTGTGAGTGATAAGGTCATGGGATTCTTTCTTTTCTTTTTACTTTTCTGCGTTTCCCAGACTTTCTGTGATGAACATGGCTCTTTTTTTCTTTTTTAACACTTTCCGTTATGGAAAATTTCAAACGTAAAAATAGAGCAGTGAACTCGCACGTAGCTGTCCCTGGCATCAACGGTTAGCGTGTTGGGACCTAGCTTTCTTTACCTTTGCCCCCACTCATCTTTCCTCCGGCCCCCAGTGACCTGGAAGCAGATCACAGATGTCACATCATTCTGCGTGTAAACAATTTTGTAAAAGAGGAAGATCCTTTTTTTAAGAAACCTAATCACAGTGTCGTGATCACACCTTACAAGTTAATCCTAATTTCTTACTTGTCATCAAACATCAGTCAGTGTTCACATTTCCCTTGCTGTCTCACCAATTTCTTTTCTTACGGCGTGTTTGTTTGGATCAGGAACTAAATCAGGTGCAGACAGTGTGATTGGTTGGTGTCACTTACATCTCTTGTCATCCGTAGGCTTCATCTGTTTCTTTATTTTCCTCGCTGAAGAGGCAGGTCGTCTGTCCCGTATAGTTTCCACCCTCTGTGTTTACGGGTTGGATTCCCGTGGTGTCCACTTCCTGTGAACGTGTTGCGGGACCTAGAGATTTGATCAGACTCAGGGTTGATGTGTTTTTTGCCAGAAACTGCCTCATAGACGCCAGAGCGTGTGTCTGTCAGGAAGCAGAGAGGTCTGTCTGTCTCCCTAGCACCTTTGGATGGTCCTTGCCTGGGTCGTGGCCGTTATTCTCGGCCGCACGGGTGCACTCCACCCCCTGAAGGACACGTGGAAAGTGGCCCGGGAGAGGGATCACAGCTTCTGCGTGTGGACCTTGATGGAAAGTGCCTGCGACCCCCACAGCTTTTTACTATGTACGTGTTTGTTTTGTATAGTTTCTCAGTGCTCTTCCAACTGGTCACTTGAAAAGTATGGAATTAGTTAGTAACCGCCACACAAGTAGTTATCAGATTGAAGTCATTTTGAAATTAGCTGGAAACTGCCCCAGACTTGGTGAAGACAGCAGCGTCCAGGCAACAGTAACTTGGTCGTGGCGGGGTCGGCCCAGGAGCGGGCCTGTGCGCTGTGCGGGGTTTGCCCTGCGGACGGGACAGGGTGTCAGCTCAGCCTGCTTCCAGTGGCCCAGAGGGGGTCTGTGCCGGCCCTGGGTGCGCGCGCGGTGCTGCGGGGAGGTGTGTGGGGCTGGGCTGGGCTGGGCTGGAGAGAAGAGCAGTAGCCGGAGGGGCCTCTGAGGAAGAAACGTTTCGATCTGGTGCCCGTTTGGACGTGCAAGCTGGAGGAATGAGAAAGGCCGCGTGAAGAAGCTGGGACCCTGGGAGCAGGAGCGGCTCAGCGGAAGGAAACGAAGCTGTAGGTTCAGCTGCGTCGTGTCTGGACAGTGTGGCCAAAACCCGGAATGTGCATTTTCACTAAATAAACCCTTTATCCTGGTTTTCTTGCTTGTTGACAGTCACTGTGGATCACATACATTTGTCCAGAGTTACTCTGTCGTCTTGTTAAATGCTTACTTTAAAAGGGTTTATGGGAGTGTAGCAACTTGGGAGCTAAGACACTGATCTTTGTTAATGAAAATATGGGCCACTTTCCAGCCTTTAGTTCACACCGAGGTTTTTGGACTTATCACCTTTATAGGAAAACGTATATAGTATTTTAGAAATCAGTCTATGAGAAGGATGTTACTTATCATGACATGTGGCTGAATTGAATTTATAATAAATTTAGGAAAGCCTTTGTTGTGGATAAAGGAAGATGATTGGTGGATGCTAAAAGGGTATTCTGTAGAGTTTTAATGATGTTCACGGTTAATGCTTTCAAAAAAGACATAGCTCTGTTTAAAATTATGTGCGAGATGAAATGAAAGCTTTTGATTTGGAGATACAGTAATTTACTATTTGCTGTTTTTGCATCTTGTGAGTGTCAGGGGATAAACTTGGTAAATTAGTGACAACTAAATTACAGCAATGCCTCATCTCCATAATTACCCTACATTTAAAGCATTTCATATTAAAATGAGAGGATTATAGACATGCTTCTACTTTGATTTCCTGGAAGTAGGCCCTTGCATTGTGACTCGCTAGGAGGTTTTGTGGTTAACGCTCGGGGCCGCTATCACTTTTTGCAAGTTTCCGGTTTTCTGGTAAAAGGTTCCTGATGGATTTGAAGGACAGAAGATGGAATCTCTTGTTGTAAACGGATTTCGTGAACGGGTGACGGGAAGCTGCGAGGGCGTGCCGCGAGCCGCCCGGGAGCCTGGACCGAGGCTGTGAGGGTGGCAGGTGCGTCTGGCCTGTGCCTCTCGGGCCCCGCCGGCCCCGGGGCCCTGCTTCTGGGGGGCCGACAGCAGGATGAAGAGGAGTTAGTGCGGGTCCTCCTGTCCTTGGACAGAACAGTTCTGGCACTAAATCATGAGCTGATTGCAAATGTGTGGCTTATCTCTCCTACGGATGCTTTCCGGGAGGCACACAGAAAAGAGATGGGTGTTTTTATAGGTGGTTTGCTTGAGAAGAAACTTTTCCCCCTTAGTCATCTGTGACATGTCTAACCATGCCCAGAGAGGCACAAGCTCATCTTGCGTTTATTTCCTTCGTGGGGAGGGCTCTCGTCCTTCCCCACGAGCGTGCAGAGCGGGGCTCGGACCGCGTCGCCTTCCTGCTGGAAGCCACAGCAGCTGCCCCCAGCCTGTGGGGCCTCCCCGGCCCCTCAGCCCAGGTCCCTGCATTGCTGACCGCGGCCCACCACCTCTCCCCTCCGGCCACCCCCCACCTTCCTCTGTTTCAGCGGGGTGTTGGGGCCAAGAGCCCTTTCACACCCTTCCACGTTACTGGGGATGGCAGAGAGCTTTTGTTTGTGTGGGGTTTGTCTGTTACACGCACCACATTAGAAATTAGAACCAAGAAGTTAAAATATACATACTTATGAACCCATTCAAAAACAGCAATCGTAAACATCTCAGGAATAATTGTTTATGAGAAAATCACTGTTTCCCACAACAGAGAAGCTTAGAATAGGGGTATTTGTTTTTTGTAAGTCTCTCACATCTGGCTTGGGAGGGCAGCTGGGGTCTGCTTGTGCTTTTCGTCTGTGGTGCTAGGTTTCAGTTGAGCACGGGGAGAAAATCCAGCCTCACGTAGATACGGGGCTGGGAGGGGGAGCTGTTCGAGTGGCCGTTCAGATGATGGTGGATGTTGTCCCTCGATGCCTCACCAAAACTTGGCAGGCGGTGGTTTCCTGTAGGTCACTTGTGGTGCCAGGTCTGAAACGTCCTCAGTGGGCTTTTGGTGCTCTGTTGGGTTAAAATCCATTGCTCTGTCTTGCATTTTGATTAAATCTTTTATTACCCATGCATGGTTTGTTACCTCGTGCATTGGTTATTAAGGGAAATATTGATTGAATTACGCAGATCTTCTGATGTCAGTATGTCTTACTATATAAAGAAGCATATTTTATCTTTGAGTTGGTAAATTTGATCCCCCTCGAACTCAACAGATCATGTTTTTGAAAACAGAAATCTCCGAAAGGATGAGGCATTTTGATACAATTTTATTTTGAAATTTGCTTTAAAAGTTGAATTGACAGTGTATTTTTATGGAAATAAAAAAAAAAGATATGTTGTAGTCTTTGGCCTTATTAGTACTTCATAACATAATTTGGCTTACATTTAGTTTTTTTGGTTTTTTTTTTTTTGGTATGTGTGGTCAGTGCGTGATGACTTCGGATGGGGCTGTCCGGCCTGTCCATTATTTCTGCACAGCCACCCTGTCCCTCCTCACTGGTTCCCAGGTGACACCCCTGCTGTTTCCCTGCAGCCCCGGGCATGCCCCCCCCCGCCCCCCAGCAGGCAAGGACAAGGACCTGGGCCCAGAACTGCAAGTGTCCACAGGGGGTCTCAGTGACAAAGTAGACGTGTTTTCATGGAAGTAGTCCCTGTTTGGGATGTCTTTTGAAACCCTTCTGAGCACACTTCTCAAAAACTGTGCAGCTTTTGATAAACATAAACATTCCCTCCCTCCCCAGTCTCCTGTTTTCCTCAGTAGGTCTCTCTCTTCTCTCTTCATGGTAAACCATTATTACAGAGGATAAAACTGGTCTTCTGTCTTGTAAAGCAGCTCTGCTTTTTGTGATTTGTGTCAAAAGAACAAAAAGTACTTACTGTTTTTCCAAATGGACAGTAGAAACATCAAGTGTGTTCTGACTCCTCCCTGGCCCTTCTCACAGACTTGCGCTGCTCCCTTTCACAGATCTCCTGGGTTTAGAACTGTCCTAGTTGGTGTTGTGCCAAGTCCTCATGTAAGATGGGTCACGTTGATGTGACGGGGGCGTCCGTGGCGATGAGTGGCGTAGCGAGCTGCCCGTGCCCGGTGCTGGTGAGCTGTGTGTGACTCGAGCTCACGCACACGCAAGGGCAGCTCCTCGAACCAGTTGTCCACCTAAAACCTTCCAGGAGAACTGCCTCCGGTAACGTGATTTGGCTGCGGTTTACTGTTGAAATTTGGGATCCTTCTGTATGCTAGCACGAAGCTGTGGCTGGAACGGTCAGTGAGAACTAGCTTGTGAACCTATTGACCCTTCGGAGCGGATTTAGGAATGTGAATGTGGAATCTGATGGCGGAGCAAACAGGTTGCAGGCTGTGAAGTTACATGAACGGGAGAAGTTTGCATTCATCCACCCCCACCCTTGGGGACATAAATATATCCGGTCAGCTTGGCAGGTACATCCCTGAAGCTGGGAACAGTGACTCATCACAGCTTGAGGAAAACATCTTTCTCTTAAGAATATCCGCCTCCCTTTGGTTGGGTTCCCTATTAACTAGGAACATTTATAGCCCTGCCTCGGCTCCCAGTGTGCAAGAAGACTACTGAATATCTGGCTTTCTTAGCAATTATATTTTTCTCTGCAAATTGCAGTATGAACGGATTTTCCACACCTGCTAACCCTCAGGTTAGCCAACAGGAGATCTCATGGAAAGTCAAGAATTTTTTGCACTGATAGAAATGTTGTCTGTGCCGTCCAGGATGGTGGTGATAGTCGTGTGTGGCCGCTGAGCATTTGAAATGCAGCTAAGAACTCAATTTTTAGTTTTTAGTCTGTAAGTTCATTTAAGTTTAAATAGCCACACGAGCTGATGGCCTTGCAGAGCTTGCAAGTCTGGATCCCCAGTACCTGGCTGTGGCCACTGCCTCAGTTTACACCATTCACCTCCGAGGCACAAATGTTGTTTTCTGCAGTATGCTTTGAGGTGAGGAAGACTGACAGGTCCGCTCTGGGCTTGGGGCTCAGGCAGATCCCCTACAGTTCCCCGGGGTGAGGTGAGGAAGCAGCCAGCCGTACCCTTTGCGAAAGATGCTTGTTGAAACGTCTTCTATCTGAATAGGTTGGTCATTCTCTTCAGTTTCTACTACTCTGGACTGCAGATAAGTGAGAATGGACAGTTTCCATTTCCCCCTTCACTACCCTAGTTCTTGAAGCCCCAGGAAAGAAGCAAGGGACCCAAGAGATGATTCCTGTGGGTAATTAAGAGAAGAGACACATTTGCTGGTGCAGGGAGACATTTTTTGTGATTTGTATCAAAAGAACAAAAAGTACTTACTGACTGAGTAAGTACTTAATGCCTGAGCCACCCTAGGGGCACCTGGGTGGCTCAATCATTAAGCATCTGCCTTCGGCTCAGGTCATGATCCCAGGGTCCTCGGATCGAGTCCCCCGTCGGGCTCCCTGCTCAGCAGGAAGCCTGGTTCTCCCTCTCTCACTCCCCCTGCTTGTGTTCCTACTCTCGCTATCTCTGTCTCTGTCAAATAAATAAATAAAATCTTTAAAAAAAAAAAAAGGGGGGGGGTCGGGGAGCCTGGGTGGCTCAGTCGTTAAGCGTCTGCCTTTGGCTCAGGTCATGATCCCAGGGTCCTGGGATCGAGCCCTGCATCGGGCTCCCTGCTCGGCGGGAACCTGCTTCTCCCTCCCCCACTCCCCCTGCTTGTGTTCCCTCTCTCGCTCTCTCTCTCTCTCTGTCAAATAAATAAATTCTTTTAAAAAATAAAATAAAATAAAATAAATAAAAACTCTGTGGCCCTTTCTAGCCCTGGATTTACTGTGCATATTGGTTATCGATAGATTACTTTTGAGTCCGGTTCCTTTATGAACAAGTGCACGAGTGTTGTGTGTTTGCCTGTCCCGTGTGCTGCCTACGTGGACACCTGCTCGTGCCGGGTGGCGCTTGGCAACGTGGCTGGTCCTTCTGTGGTGTGACTGTGGTTCGCGTGCTCCCCTGCAGGGAGCTGCACGTCCCACGAGGGCAGGGCTGAGCTCTCTGCACAGCGTTGCATTCCCGGTGCCAGCAGAGTGCTTGGCACCTGGAGGACACTGAGCATTTGTTGAGTGGATACTGACTTCTGTACACAATCTTCTGAGGCTGTTGCTTGTTGTAATGGATCAATTCTAGCATCTGGCTCACAGGGAAGACCGAAATCGGTGTTTCTCATCAGTGGTCCGAAAACGCGTCCTTCACGTGGCAAATCAGGGACCCAGGCTGGCACCGTGTGGTGGGCTCACCGTCGGTAGCTCGGCTCTCCAGGGGGCAGGAGGGTTGTGCGGAGGCGAGTTGGTGGGCGGGTCCCACTTCTGCCCGTGTGCCCGTGACCAGAGCTCAGGCCAGGGCCGCTCCAAGGGAGGGCCACGTGTGCAGGAAGAAGAGGAGACGCTCTGGAGAGCTCAGCACATTTCGATCTGGGCAGCAAACTACGGGCCTGCGGGCCAAGTCCCGCCAGACTCTTGTTTGTATAAATAAAGTTTTATGGGAACACAGCCACGCCCATTTGTTTCCATGGGCTCCGTGGCTGCTTAGTTGAGACACAGACGGTGTGGCCTAAAAACCTAAGACATTTGGTGTCTGGCCCTGTATAGAAGCAGTGGGGCAGACCTCCCTCCACGTCACTGATACATTTTACTGAGGCTAATCCCTACCTCTGTAGTGCTGGTTTTCTTCATATGGAGCTCCTGTGCTTCTTAATGTGTTATGTTTAATTCTAGGTGTTTCATCTGTTTGTTTTGGGGATGGTCAGTATGAATGGGATCTTTTTTTCCTTATTATTTTCAAAAGGGTTGGTGTTTGCATATAGGGAAGGTGGGCCGTGTGTGTGTGTGTGTTTCTTTTGTTGGTATGGGCTTTATAATACTAATTTATTTTTAAAATTTTACACTTTGAAAACATTTCAAACTTCCAGAAAAGTTGCCAGACTTGTTCAGACTAGTTCATATAACTCCTGTCGTCAGCCCCGATTCACCCATTTTTAACATTCTGCCGTATTCGCTTCAGTATTTCCCTGCGTGTGTACATGCTATTTAAGAGTCAGCTAAATGTGCTATGCCCCCTTTTCCCTTCGTACTAGGGAAATTAGAATAAGGATATTTTCTGGAACCAAAGCCTGGTTACTGAGTTCAGGAAGCCGGACTCAACTCCGGTGCTGCTCTTTAACCCACGGCCTGGGGACCAGCACTCTCAGCTGCCCCGGGAGCATCCTGGCAGCGTCCAGCATCCTGTCCGGTATGGAGCCTCTCCAGTCTCCTTATTCTGGGACAGCTCCTTCGCCTTTCTTTGTATTGACCTTGACATTTAAAAAAACAAAACAGGACAGTTATTTTATCAGCTGCCTCTCAAATTAGACTTGTCTGAATAGACCGAGTCCTGATGAGCTGGTGAGATTTGGGGTAGGGACCTGGGGCTGGAATGCTGGCAGGAGGACACTCACCCTTCTCAGGGCATCTCTCGGAGATGCCACTGGCCTTCCTGGTGGAGTTCACGTGGATCACTTGGTTTAGGTATTGGTGGAGCTTCTCCACCTGATAGTTACTATTTTTCTTTTTGTAGTTAATAAGTAATTTTTGCCATTCAGTGCTGGAATAAAATGTTTATTTTGTATCCAGTCACAGTTACCATCTCTCCTAACAGTTTTTTAAATTGACTTTTTGCATGCATTTTCTAGGTCAGATTTTCATCTGCAAATGATGACTGTTTTGTCTCTTTCTTCTGCTCTCTTTTTTTAATCCCGTTTCTTTTTGTTGCATTGTTGAATTTGCTAGAACCTCCAGATAACACAGAATAAATACCATGATGGCAGGCTCCATTCTTGCTTCCAGCCCGACAGGGAAGGCTTACGTTTCAGAGTAAATGCAGCTTTGCTCAGAAGCTACTTTCTTAGGGCAGTCTTCCTGGTACCGAGGTGAGTCCTGTGGGCCGCACGCCCCCAGCGCCCCTGGTCTCGCCATCCCACTGTTACTGGAGGGTTGGTGGTCTGTTTATCTGACACGCTCTGGTGTCAGGGGCAGGACTGTGCCTTTCTTACTTGTTGCTGTAACCCCGGCACCGCCAGGCTGGGCCCGTAGTTGGCACTTTGTAAGTTGTTGGGGGGGTGAATAAAGACGCAAACAGGAGAGGTCTGAATGCAGAAACAACCTGGCAGAAGTCAGTGATCAGAGGTGATAGAAGCTTAGAGTTTAATAGGTGTGCATCTGGGGCGCCTGGGCAGCTCAGGGGGTTAAGCGTCCGACTCTGGATTTCAGCTCAGGTCGTGATCTCAGGCTCCTGGGGTCGAGCCCTGTGTTTAGTCTGTGCTCAGTGGGGATTCTGCTTTAGATTCTCTCTCTCCCTTTGTCCCCCCCGCCTGCTCACGCACACACTCCCTCTCTCTCTAAAATCCATCCATCAATCAATCTTTTTTTAAAATTAAGTTAAAAAAAAGTAAAAGGCCTGTGTCATCACCCCCCAGCTGGGTGCCCTTGGGTAGGTGCCCTGTCCTCAAACTCCCCTTTCCTCATCTGTAAAATGGGCACGCTACCCACTCACTGGGCATTTATGAGAACGAAACATGGCGTGCCAGAGCGCTGACCTCGGTGTCTGGCACACAGTGCACTCCCCACAAGCCACGTCATCACCATCACTGCCGTCATGGTGACCGGGGGGGCGGGGGGGTTGTTGTAACCTGTGAGGCATCTGGGTGTCGGAAGCGGCCGGGAGGCGTTGCAGGGTCTGGAGCCGGTCCCGGTGCAGTAGCCTGGCCCCCCACTTACAGCAGAGGCACTGACAGGGCGTCGCCCAGGACGGCCGTCTTTCTGGGGTGGCTGGAGAACGGGCTTGGGCGGGCCACGGTCCCTCCTGGCTCCTGAGGGGGTACAATTGGAGCGGAATAGTAGGGTTTGCTCTCTCGTATTTCTCTGAGCTGCTTGCCCAGAGGGTGGGATTTGAAAAGATGAACTCAGGTTTTCCCTTGAATCTGTGTGAATCACCTTCGTGGGGCTCAGAGCCCAGCTCGCACTGGACGCTGAGAAAGAAGCCAGCCTCCCATCAGCCGGCTCCAGCCCTGCCCCCGTCCCCAGAGGAACAGTGAGGAATCGGGGATGCAAGCCTGCTCTGGGTCAGTAATTTATATGTATGTCCAGGCGTTTAAAAATACGGACAAGTACAGAAAATAATCTAACATGTGCTTGGGACCCATGAAAAATTGACCCTCGTTCACATTTTGCCATGTATTTCCAGTAGAGAAACATCTCGTCGAGGTGCCCTTGCCCCCGTGTCTCTGTCCCTTCTCCAGAGGCATGGAGCCCCCGTTCTGTCTCATGGTTCCCCTGTGCAGAGCCGGTCCTCTGTTTTAGCGGTTGGGGGGTGGGGGCGTCATAAGTGTTCTCGTTACACTGTATGTATTTTCCACTTCTCCAAAAGACTGCCTCAGAGGTGACCCTGTCAGACACAGGCCTGCACCTGTTTCTTCTTAGTCCTGGTGCTCGGATCTCAGTGCTTCCTGGCTCTGCAGTCTGTCTCCTACCTCTCACTCATTCTCTGGGCTCTCAGTGGGCCGGCTTCCTCTCAGCCCTAGCTCTGCTCCTCCCTGGTCCAAGGGGGCTCTGGGTTCCTTGTCCCGTCCACAGGCTCATCTCCAGCCCATCTCCCCTGAGCCTTGCCCTATGGGGTGCCCCCGCCGGCACCCCCATATTGAAACTAAATGGCGTTGGAAGATCGCCCTCAGCACCCCCCCACACACACACTCCCACGTCCAGGTGGTTCCTCAGGCCTTCGATTTTACTTTCGCTTGCAAGTGGGCACTCCCTGTGTGTTTGGAGCTGTGGGGCTGGAAAAGCAGTAGGAGCAGGACAGACTCCCTCTTTGCCTCTGTGCGTCAGGAGGGAGACTTCATAATCCCAAAGAGCGAGTGTGTGGTGTCATTTCAGGGGCTGCAGGGTGCAGTGAGGAAACCAGAGGACATGTTTGACAGGTGGATGGGAGGACCTTTCTGGGGAAGTGATATTTTAAGATCTAAA
Source organism: Neomonachus schauinslandi (assembly GCF_002201575.2). Lineage (NCBI taxonomy): Eukaryota > Metazoa > Chordata > Mammalia > Carnivora > Phocidae > Neomonachus > Neomonachus schauinslandi. Next base: position 28,197 of record NW_025408847.1, on the reverse strand, counting down.
CTACAAGCAGGAGCTTCTGATGGGAAGCATCAAGGACAGGGACTTCCCCGGGAGTGGGGCCTGCAGGTGCAGTGGCTGTGTGTGTGGCGGGGGTGAAATTCCAGAAATTGAGAAATTGACCTCAAGGTCCCCCGGGAAGGTTCGAAGGAGAGGAGTGATAAGTCCAGCGAGGCCACTGTGGGGGCCACACTCAGGCACAGGGACCAGAGTGCTGGCCGTGGCCATGGGGAGAGGTCAGTAGAGTCTGCAGGGCTGGGTGATGGGCTGGCCCTGAGGGCGTGAGAGACGGTGTGTGTGTGTGTGTGTGTGTGTGTGTGTGTGTGTGGACAAATCCCCAAAGCCCCCGAGAGATGCCCCCTGTCCTGGACCTGGAGTCCCCACCTCGCACAGGGCTTTCCAGCGGTGCCTGGCCTCATGGTGTAGGAGGGAAGAAAATGTACATAAGATTTATGGAGCCCATGAGACGAGGCTGGATTTTATTCACCTGAACGGTGGGGACAGAACAGCATTGAGAATGATTGTTTCTTTCTGTGTGGCAAAACTAAAAGCTTGTGTAATGAAAGCAGTTGAGCCGAGGGAAGCTCCGGGCAGGGGCTGTGGCTCCCTGAGAATCCGAATGCTGCCTGGACAGCAAGAAGGCCCTTCTGGACTCCAGAGACATTTTCAGCTCATCTTTCCAGATGCTGTGACTGCGTAATGATAAATGAAGGTGGAGTCGCAGCCTGGTTTCATGGGGGGTGGGAGGGGCAGGCGATAGTCACCTGGGTTATTCCTGTGAGCTGAGCCCGCTCGTCCCTGTGAGTACAGAAAACCTCACAGTGCAGGGAGGTGTGCGTGTGCTCGTTGCTGTTTTGAGAGCATCTGTCCGCATGTTTGGGAAATTGGCTGCTGCTTGCTTCATAAAATACCATGGGGGTAAATTCCTCCGACAGCTAGTGATGCGGTGTGGGCTCCAGACCCTGCCCTTGCAGCCTTGGTGGTAGCGCAGAAAGCCTCTTGGCTCGGAGGATCCCTGAGTCCTTTGTGCGTAACGGGGGCCGCTGTTGGAGATTGATGAGCTGAGGTGCAGACCGCAGTGGGGTGGTCCAGGTGTCACGGAAGAGGTTGGTGTCGGGGGCCGGCATTTGCTGGTCCTCTGCTCACGCCCCGGTCTGCAGTTTCTCCCGCTTGCCAGGCCTGTGGAAGGTGGCGGGGCGGCCAGGCCCCCCCGAGACTGATCTTGGGGAGGGCGTGCGTGCTTGTTTCCCTGGCCCACGGGCCCCCGCTGAACATCTCCTTGCCGACCCCACTGGCACCCAGGAGACCTGGGCTCTGGCTCACCCCGCCACTTCCAAATGGAGCCCAAAGAATGTATCTCCAAGCTGCTGGGAGCTCTGTGCATGCCAGGGCTGTCCTCGGCCCTGGTCACCGTCTGCCGAGAGAGACAGACGACCCGGCCACTGGGACGAGAGGATGTGGATGCTAAAGGCCTGAAGGCTGGAGCCACACAGAGGGTGTCATTCTGGGGCCCTCTGAGGGTGACTGCAGGCAGGCCAGGGACAGGGAACAGCAGGTAGGACAGAGCCAGACCGGCATGTTCGGGGAAGGCAGGGAAGGAGGGAGGGGCTGTCCCCGGCTGCATCCTCCGGTGCTCAGGGCCCCGTGGGCTCCTGCAGCTATGCCCTGGGTAGGCGTCCACGGCTGGAGGGTTGCTTTCCTCTAACGCACAAGACAGACGTCCTCTTCACTCTCAGGCCAGGTGTCGGACTGTCCCGACCCGGGGGAGGGCAGAACGGCTTCTCTTTGGCCTGTTCTGTGTATTGGCCCTTCCTGTAAGATTTTCCCTAATACTTACTTTGATTTATGAATTTGTGTCAGTCCAACGAATTTAAGTTTTCTAAAGTAGATTGTTTTTGATTTGTATTTTAAATGCCAGTGAGATTTGAGATGGGGCCTCGCTGGGCAGTTTTAACTGAGCAGGGGTGGGAGCACAGACTGAGCTGCCCAGTCGGCCCGCGGGGAAGTTGCCCCGTCCTGTCCTGTCCTGTCCTGCCGTGAGAGGTGGGGCAGCGTACCTGTCAGCCCCTCCCCGCCCCGGCAGCTCTGGCCCCCTCAACACTCCCTCCCCGGCCCCAGCACTCTCCTTCCACTCTCCGTTTCTGGGTTGGCCTCCTCTTACTGGGGCTGTCGTTTCCACGCCCTGCCCGGCTGAGCCTGTGCGGCCCTTTACCGTACATGTTCGCGTAGACCTGTGACTCCTCAGCGGCCCCCGCCCCGCTGCGTCCCTGCTGCCTGCCTGCTCTCCCACCAGCTCTTCCTCGGCCCTCGCTGTCCCCTCTCTGGAGCACCGTCCACCTTCTTCCACGTGGTCGTCCCAGCGTCACTTCCTTGGGGCCCAGTTGGGGCACTCGTTGTTTGCACACTCTGCATTTCTTCAGGGTATTAGTGTTGTTCGTAATTGTGTATTTTTTAGACCTATTCTCCTCCTCCCCTCCCCACTTCCTGCCCTGTTGATCTGGAAGGTCCGGGAGGGTGAGAACCATGGCGTGGAAGCATTTCTGCTTGCAAGGTTTATCTGGGCCCCTGCTTCCCCGCTGAATGTGTGGCGGCAGAGGAGAACGGGAGTGCCCCCTCCCCGCCTGCCTTGACCCAGAGGTGACATGGTGGTTTGAATAGTCCCCTCCTCCCTGTGCGCATGTGGTCGGCATCTCTGGGCAGGCCAGTTCCAGCACTGCTCTCATGAGTCATCCACAGGCACGGGGAACCCTAGTGACACGTTCGGCCCGTATTCGGGGATAATTAATCCTTCAAGTTTCTTGTGTTCTGATTCGCCTCTAACCTCTAAGGCACTGAACTGTAATGCCGACACGTGGAGATTTGATGCACACGTTCATATTTGCTCTTTGTCATCAGTAATTTTGTCCATTTTGTATTATAACTCTACCTTCGTCTTTAACTAGTTCAGAGGGTAATTTCATTTTGCTCACAGTCACCGATGAGGCCAGGGAGGCTAAGATGTGTTTTTAACAAGGTAACTGAAAAAATGGGCAAAAATTTCAAAGTCAGTAGCTTTCTATAGGAGCAGACAATTATCTCTCAGAGAATTCATCTATCCAAAATGACTTTTTTCCCAGAGGATTCCAGACTGCTAATATGGTAATTAGCAGAAAGCTCGAAGTCTTTAGTTCTAAGTTTATTTGGGATTTTATTTTATAAGCCTGCATTCTGTAATTCTTGAAAGTCAAAAATTATTGGTGTTGGGCGCCTGGGTGGCTCAGTCAGTTAAGCGTCTGCCTTAGTCTCAGGTGTCTTGGGATCAAGTTCCGCGTCGCTTCTCCTTCTGACCCTCTCCCCTCTCTCTCAAATAAATAAATAAGTAAAATTAAAAAAAAAATTTTTTTTTTGGTCTAATTTCTTTTTGAAGGAGCCAGTTTTTAAAAGAAAGCCCCAAGCAGTGCTCAGTAACTTCTGTGTTCTGTATTTCCTTTACTGTTTGAGACTCTTCGGTATTATATCCGTGGTCCACGCTTACAGAAACTTTGGGAAACTCAGGAATGTGGAAAGGCGAACAGCCACCACCCAGTGTTTTCCTTGTGTCTGCTTCCTTTTTAAAGGAAGGTACTTTGCTGAAATTGGGTATTTGCAATTTCACAACTGCTGGTGATCAAAGTCCTCTGGTCAGGGCTGTAAGGCGCCCTTTTTTATGTTAATGTCTGTTTAAATGAGTAAGTTAGGACCGCTCTGCCCCACTAAGCTGGGAGTTCACCTCTGCCACCACCCTGAGGCTTCCAACCGGAGGGAGGCCCTGGGCTGGCGGAGGCCCCACGGGCAGCTCCTGGCTCTGCTTTCTGTGATTCCCCCTTATCAGGAAGGAACCTCTCCACCCGTCCTCGTCCTCGGCAGGCGGCACCAGATAAGGCTAGTGGTAACCAAATGCAAAATGTGATTGCTAGTTTTTCCTGAATTGTTTTCAGAGTGGGAAAGCTTAGAAGAGGTCCCAGTGCGCCAGGTTACGGACCTCTCACGGGAGAGCCGTGTTTGGGGGGTGAGCGAGGGACTATGCCCTCCGCCATAAATGCCGGCTGGGTCACCTTTGGCCCAGGGGCAGGGTTGGTCCTTTCTTCGCCTACCTGGACAGCTCCCTCTCCGGAGTCTACAGAGACTTGCCACTTTTCTTTAGCACTTTTGATTTGCAGGGTCCTCAAATAAGCTTATTGAAAGTGAACAAATAACGCAACGGTTCATGAAAAACTCTTCCCCAGAAATAACTCAGCTACTTTACACCCTGAATGAACTCCAGTGTGCTTTCTTTGTAAAAATGCGGACGAGAACCCCAGAGTCTCCTGCCTTTGCCCCGTAAGGGACTAGATTCTGTGGCAGGCCCGGCGGCTGGCAGGGAGGGAGAGATGCTTTTCCCTTCTCCCCATTTCCCGTGATGCCCCGAGTGCCTATTTGCGTATCAAGCACGCAGACACGGTGGAGGCAGGTGCCACACAGATGCGAAAGGAAAGAAAAGAGCCTGGGAATGTAGGCTTCAGAGGCCGGGGCAAGAGGGTCTGCTCAGTTTTTATTTCAGAGAAAACCCGTGCTGATGAATAGGCCATCAGGGATCCATGGATGTGGTTGAGCGTGCAATTTACATAACAATTAAACTAGTTCAGTAGACCCGCTGCCTCTGAAACCAGGCCTCTCCCTGCGCCAGTCTTCGGCGGTATTAATCTGCTTTATGACCCACTTTCCCCAGATGGATCATTTCTTCTCCGCAGCACTAAATACGCTCGGAGACCTGGGGTCTGCGCTGGCGGGCGGGCGGCTTTAGAGCGCCTGCGGCGTGTTCTCTGCTCCCTTCCTGTGCCTGTCTGGGCAGGACTGGCCGGTCACTCTGTCTTTCCCGTCCGTACGTCCCCGAGCGCCACGCGGTCTTGCCTGACTTCCGTGTGTGAATGTGTATTTCGCCATCCATCCTCAGATTTTCACACGTTCTCCCAATTTTGAGTAAACACGGGGGAGGAGACTGTCCGGGACAGGCCCTGGGTCGGATGAGTTTGGAAGGACGAGGTGTTTCCTCTCCAGGGCCAGGTGCGGGGCCAGGTGCGGTGTTGGGCCGGCAGGAACGAGTTCTCTGAAGGGCCTGCGTCTTGAGCCAAATAAAGGCCTTCTCACATTCTGCGTGGTGCTGATTCTACTCTGCTGTGTTTTGTTCTGGGCTGTATCCAGGATGGCAGAGAGGTCTCTCAGACGAAGTCGTGTTGCTTTGTAAACATCATCTGGCTGCCAGCGATTATCCCAGCCTCCCCGAGGAAAACCGGATGTGCTTCCTGACTCTTTGATCCAGCTTCTGTGTTATCAGTGGCTGCCAATGGCTGCTAATTTGGGGGAGATTAGCCCCAGGGTAAATTGGAGTGGATCTTGGAAAAAGACTGCTCCCTTAGGAAAGGTGGGATCGGTTAAAATCTAACTTGACCTTAAACTATCTAAAGTAAGTTTTTCAGTTTAGTATGGAATTTTATGTGGCAGAATAAGGACAAAGGTGTCTAGAGTCTAATAAACTGGTGTCATAAAAATGTAGCAATTTGCCCCTGGTGGTGTAAGCTTCAACTTCTTTTGTGTGACCTGGGAAAGAGCTTTCTCTGAATGTTCCTGTAGTGAAGCCACAGCAGCCTGGGTCTGCGGGCCGTGGGGTGTGTGGGCCGTGGGGTGTGTGGGCCGTGGGGTGTGGGGGGCGGGGGGGGCGGGCCCGGGGGGGCGGGCCGTGGGGTGTGCGGGCCATGGGGTGTGCGGGCCGTGGGGTGCGGGCCGTGGGGTCTGCGGACTGGGGTGCGGGCCGTGGGGTGTGGGCCGTGGGCCGTGGACCGTGGACGGTGGGCTGTGGGTTTGAGTGCTGGCCATGCAGGAGTGGCTCCAGCTCCTCCTGGCTCCTCCCTCTTGCAGAGTTCGGCAGGTACTGGTGGCTGTAATACCTCGAGCCTGGTCCCCGCGTCCCCGGTGCCGTCTCCCTGCTGTTCACGGCCTCCAGTGCCATTTCTAGTCCTTGTCTCCGGCCGCTCGCACCTCTCCGCCCCGAGGCCCTTCCCTGTGGCCGCTCGCCCTCCTGGTCGCTAATGCAGCGTCTCTCAGGTGGCTGTGTTTCTTTGCTCCCTGACTAGGTCATGGGCCCTGTCTTCCAGGACAAACTATCATTTATTTTTCTTAGGGCCTGTGAGGAGCCGGGTGCTTAACAAGCACTTAATAACTGTTGGTGGTTGAGCCACAGGTGAGGAGTGCACAGTGGCCTGGACCATCTCTGGGCGTGCCGGCTGGCGACCTGGTGAGCGCAGCCCTCTCTGCCACCACGGGCTTCACCCCCACACTTGGACCCCGTCCGCCAGCGCAGACCTCACCCCAGAACTCAGGCTGTCCCCTGTGCACACGGATGGGTCTTCCCAGCACGTGGGGCCGGTGGTTAGTTCTGTGGCAGGCACGTGTGGTCGGCTGGCACCAGAAGGTGAATTGAACTTTGGTAAAGTATGGACTGATTTTGCCACGTGAAGTTGCAATCACACGATGATAAATTGAGATTGTGCTGTTGGTCTGGACCTCTGGGCAGGGCAGCTCCACACGTGCTCAAGGCTCCTGGCTCGGTTGCCGGCCACGGCCAGGGCCTCTGTCCCCGCTTGGCAGCGGGACAGGCTGGCATGGGCTCCCACCAGCAAGCGCGCAAGCCCGTGCCTGGCGCCGTGGGTATGATGCTGACGCTCCCAGAGAGGACACCAGGCAGGAGGAAGTGGTCCTGTAAGATTAGATTGTCTGCTGCGAAGCTGACTCATCAGCAGCTCTGATGGTTTTCACTGTTGAAATTGTTCACAAAATTCGGTTTCTTCGCTTTTGCACCTGAGGAGGTAAAAGTTCAGGGCTTACACAGGGGCTGTCATTGACTGTTTGGATAACTTGATGGCCTGGGACAAGAGACTCATCCCCCCCAAGCCTCGGTGTCCTCATCTGTAAAGCGGTGCAGACCCAGCTTCCTTTCTGGGCTGACGGAAACCTCGCAAAGTGCCGGATAAGAGTGTCCGGCCTTAGGACCTGCACGCGCCTGACCCACACACCTGGGCTTCAGAAGCAGTGGCCTCAGTCCTTGTTTTAATTGACAGGTGAATTAGGGACGAGGACTGGGGGTTTATGTAGAGAACTGTTTTATACTTTAAAAAGCAGGTGGACGCCGGGTCTGCGGCCCCCTCTGAGCAGGACATCTCTCACTCGCTCCAGAGAGAGGGCTGGCCACCCGGCAGCATCACACAGGCCTGTCCCCGCAGTGTGTGCAGGTCGAGACTGCTTTCAGCAGGAAATGAGCTCAGGTGGAGCCACTGGCCTCTGCCGCATAGAGTTAGTGCAGCTCCGTGTCCTGGTCAGCTCCCGTTTCGTGGTCTTCATGGTGGTGGTGGTGGTTCTCGTCACTGTGCTGTCGTCCTGGTGTCTTTCCTGCTCTGTTCTTCCTCTGTGCAGAGGTGTGTGTCCATCGGCGTAAGCCCTGGAGCACCTGTTAGGTCCTGTCCTAGCCGACGGGTGCTCGGGACACTGGGCTGTGGGCCGCAGACTTGAGACAGACTCTGAGCCGCCGAGGGCTCTTGAGAACATCGAGAGCTGAGGGCACCGAGAACCTGGTGGGTGGCAAAGCTGGGACTGGATCCCTCCTCTCTGACCCTTGGTCAGCATTGCTTTTGCTACGAAAACAGGTGTTTCTGCAGGGCGCCGTGCCTGAGACAGAGTTTACTGTGGCTCAGTGAGCGGCGGCGTGCTGGTGTCTGTCCGGCAGGCGCCTCCTGCAGCGGGAGGCTTTGCCGTGGGCAGCCTCCATGACGCAGGCACAAAGGCCAGGGGCTCATGCACGACACCGTGCCATGCGTCTGTCAGAGGCGAGGCTGGGACAGAAGAAAGCAGTAGGCGGCCCCTGCGGGAGGGGAGGGGCCGCCGCAGGGAGCAGGCATCCCTGTCTTCAGGGTGCTGGCCCAGGAATGGCTGACACCCCCCACTCACCTTCCCTTGGAGAGAGCTGGTCTAGGGGGTGCCCACAAGCACACAGGCTGCTGCGAAGGGCTGTTGAGCCGTGGCCCTCGCCGAAGAGATGGTTTTGGCAAAAGCGGCAGGCACTCCAGCGAGAGAGCCGGCCTGGAGGCTGAGGAAGAGGGACCTGGGTAAAGGAAGACCTGGTGCTCTTAGTGGACCTCAGACGTGTTGGCCAGTGGAGAGGGTGGAAAGGGTTGCTGAATTCTGTGGCCGTGGCGAACCGTTGGTGTTCAGAGGGGGCACGTGGTGCGGTTAGCAGCGCCATGAGGAGCACCAGTCGGCAGCAGCCCGTGGGGGCTTGGAGTGAGGTGGCCACGAGCCTGGAGGACAGCAGTGATGATGATGGTAGTAACTGCACTTACTCCTGGGCCCATGGCGTGTGCACTGGCCGGAGCGCGTCACCCAGGCTGACCGACCGCTCTCCCCACAATCCCGTTTGGCAGCCGAGGTGCCACCATGCTTCACAAAGGAGGGACCTGGTTTAGAGACACGGAGTCCCTCCCTGGGGGCACACAGCCAGCCAGGCCGGGCCCCGGGAAGTGAACGTTCAGACATGCTGTCGACGAGGGAGCATTGTAACCTCGGGCAGAAGCAGGCAGGCTGGAGCTGCGAGCTGGCCTTGAGTGCAGCCAGGCTGGGCGTGAGACGAACTGAGCCTCAGAGTGGGGCAGGGCCTGTGGGTGGCGGGAGATGTGCATTTGGAGGGAGGCAGGCAGGAGGGCGAGGCTGGAGCTGGGCCGTGCGCGGAGGATGGCAGGCGATTGGGGCACCTCGGGAGCCCTTTCCTCCGAGGACATCCAAAACTAGGCATCCGCGTGCTTGATACTTAAGGGCGCGCCTGCCAGCTCTGCTGCGCTCGCTGGAGACCCTCTCCTCTGCTGCCCGTCCCTTGATGTGCGCGCTCCAGCTGGAAGCGTGGTGAGCGCCGTGACCCGGTGTCCACTCTGCGCGTAGTACTGAGTGATCCCGGCTGAGGGCGGCCTGCTCCTCTGAAGACTCGAGCGTACTCCTTCCGAGGCTTTCCCGGCACCTTCCACCTTCCAGGACGGTCTCTGCAGACAGTGGAGGCACTGTGCTCACTCCTGTTTGTCCATCCAGCAGGGAGGAGGGGCGCTCCCAACAGGTGGGCGAGCCCCCTTGTTGTGCCTCCCGTGCTTCCTCGGGAAGGGGCGCTAAGAGTTGACAAAATCAAACCACTGCCCTCTGTGAAGTCCAGATTTATTCTCTCACCTTGGAAGTGGTCACGTCTGTCTTCAGTTTCAGCGTCCCAGCTCTCTGGCTTCTCGCTTCACATCTCGGGCTTTCTCTCCTCTTCCTTGCTGATCTGTTCCTCGGGTAGGTGACATTTAGTGCTGTTTGTATTTCGGAGTGCATTCAGATCCATTTGTGGTTAGACGCTGCTCAAGCAGCCAGCGCGAGATTTATTGACACAAAGCGGGGTTGATGTGGACGGAGTGCTTGGGAGGGGGAAGGAGGAGTCATGTCTCTCGGTTCTTTTCTGTTTCCAGTTGACAAGACATGACATTTATTTTTAAATTGTGCTCAGAGCTCTGTGACTTCTGCAGAACTCCAAGCAAGATTTCATTTTTGAATTATGGTAAGGACGGGGATAATGGTCAGTACTTCTGAGGGCCACTCTCTAGTCCCTGTCAGTCGATGAACTTCACATCTAGATTCATAATCAGATACCTTGGTTCGGGTAATTTATCCAAGTGGATTTGTGACTTAAAAAGAAAAATTCTCTTCCTGGCCTATTAATTTGATATTTATGTTTCTAAGTAGTCAGCAAAGTTATTAACTGTTCTTTAGCCGATTGTATAAGCTTAAAGTAGTGAAAAGTGGTTCTTTCGCGTAATTATTTCGGGATGGTTCTGTGCCGGTCCCTGAGCTAGGCCCCAGGCTTAGAGGAGGTCGGGGCTCCTGCCTTCACCAAGCTCGGTGTATCGGAAAAGTAATGTGGGCGAGAACCAGGAGACTGTGCAGCCCACGCGGTCGTCTGCTCCAGGAGAGCCCATGGGGGGTCAGCTCCCAAACAGAAGATTCTGGTAGCCACCATCCGTTTGCTTTCTCGCTCATCTTTGAGATGCTTCTAAAGTCACCCTGTTCTGACCACGGAGAAGCACTTGATTTGCGGCTCACGGGTCTTGTCACTTCCACAGAGTCGGGACAAGGACAGAGGTGAGACCCTCTCCTCATGTTAACCTCGTGGAGTTTGAGGGGAAAACCTCCGTTTACCTTTGCTGTCTGCTAGACATGGCCCAGGTTCAAGATAAGATCCAGATCTTACATTTGTGTCTAAAAATAGGGCACTTTTTTGCTTGTTTCACTTTTACAAGCACATTTTACAAATTTTGATTTTCATGTTTTCTGAAGAGGAGGTGTATTCCCACAGTACAGAACTCAAAGGGTATGCAATCCTCAGTCTTTTCTCTTTCTTCCCGGCTTCCCTCCCTGCTAATCTGTTTCTGGTCTCTCGTACAGGAAGGTACAAAGATCAAGTGTCCTTTCCACTCTGACTTCCATTTCTCCAGAGAGAGCCGTGCTTGGCGTCATGTTTTCATGCACACTTTCAGAAAGCTTGTGTGCACGCAGAGGTGTGCACAGAGCATCAGGCTGCCCTGCGTCTTCGCTCCCTGGCTGCAGACCCAAACCCACACAACAAAATCACGCTTTATGTGGGGGTAAAAAGGTAGCTTTTCTGGGCAGCTGAGTTTCTTGACTGTGTCTAATACAGAAAATAATCCAAAGGATTATAGATGGAATTGTGCTGTAGCGTGTGGGTGTCTCATTTCAAGTAGCGAGCGTAAATAACGGCTTCCATTTGCTGGCAAAGCGTGTCTCTGAGCGACGCTGTCAGCGTTGTGCTGAAGCTTGACGTGGGCCAGGCCCAGGCGAGATGGTCTGTGCACCGCACTCTGCGGACTGGCTGGGACTCGGGCGTTCTGGCTGGTGGCAGAGCTGGGGATGCCTAACCTGTGAGCAGCTTTCTGTTTATCAACACTCAGCTTTTGACTTGAGCAGAGCCAAGTTGGAAATGAATGGATAGGATATTTTGAAATACTCTGGTGTTGCGAAATATGAAACTTTGCAAGTTCTTTGTTTCTGTCTGTAACTGACTGATAGGAGCTGGGTCTGGCCGAGCAGCTTCGCGGGGCATACATACTGGTAAGTCGTGCGTCCTTGGACTGCTCACAGCCAGGCGCTCCACCAAAAAGAGTGCTCCTGCCCACAGCCAGTTCTTTGAAGATAAAGAAATGGAAGCAAGGGGCGCCTGGGTGGCTCAGTCGTTAAGCGTCTGCCTTCGGCTCAGGTCATGATCCCAGGGTCCTGGGATCGAGCCCCGCATCGGGCTCCCTGCTCAGCGGAGAGCTTGCTTCTCCCTCTCCCTCTGCAAAAACAAGCCTGTTCACAGGCTAGGAGTTGCCAGACTTCAGCCTAGACCCCGCCACCTGGAATCTGTCATTAAAGGACGGGCAAGATAGGGTGCCTCTCTTGAGGTGTGTGGGAAGCCGTGTTCGTGTCTGAGTGGTGTTCTGACATTCCCCAGTGGAACCCGCGGCCGTGGCTGTCCACGTCGTAAGAATGCACAGACACATGCCAGTCTGCCTCCCCAAGAGCGCCCACGCGTCCCTGCGGCAGCCCTGCGGGCTCAGGCCAGGCACACGTGTGGGGAAGGCATACGGTGCAGATGGAGCCAGGCCTCCAGCAGCCCGTGAGCAGAGCGCCAGACCCCACTCTACAGACTCAGAGCTGGCTTACAAAGGTGAGGCATGACAGCGTTGGCGCGTTTTGATTTTTTTTTTTTGATTAATGAAAGTTACAACTGGTTGTCGGTTTGTGTCTGGTTTTTGAGATGACGCAGCTCCCTGGGTGAGAGGGAGGTGTGTGCTCTGTGGGGCACACGTGCTGGGACCGGGCCCTGCGGCACCCCCACCCGACTCCCCCCACCCGCCGGCGCCCCGCAGTGTCGCTCTGGGTGCCTGTCTCTTCATCTGTAACAAGGAGAGTGTGAGCCGGACTCTAAGTCCTGTTAATTCTGAAATGTTGATACGTCACTCCGGCCTTAGCTTTAGCATGCTAGCCCACGTTCCCTTTTGGAGTCACTGGTATTTTCCCAGAGCGTGAAGAGCCCAGCCCTTGAGTCGGTAACGTGTTTGAGTTCTGCTCTCGGCTGTGCTGAGGGCTGTCAGATTATTTTTTCGGTTGTAAAAGCAGTAGAACATTAAGCCTTCTCACCTTCTCACCTCCTCTTCCTGATAAATGTGTACATTTATCTGTTTGGTGTGGATGAACTGGCCATAAGTTTTTTTATCTCCCTACGCGGTACTTCCGTTTTGAAATAAAGGAGTGTGGATGCTCCTGCGTGCATCACAGTCCAGAGCAGGGTGTGGGTTGCTGCCCGGGGGGGACCCTGTCATCAGTGTGACTTTCCCCAGGGGTTCCCAGCTCCCGCAGCACACTTTTTATCTTGAAATAATACACAGGAAGCCGTGACTCCATTCGGAGAGGTCTCCTGTGTGCATCACCCAGTTGCCGCTCCCCGTTAGACCTTCTGCAGCCGCAGGACAGCGTCAGAGCCGGGAAGCTGACACACTATGGGGCATGCTTCTGTCATGTGACTGCCGCCTCCACCGAAACACACGACCGTCCAGCCCCTGCACAGTCCTCCCCGGTGCTGCGCCTGGAGCCACACCTAGCTCACGCCCGGCCCCTGCAGCCACGCGTCTGCTCTCCTGCTCTGTAGTTTGGGATTTGGGGTTTGCTGTTTATCAGCACCGCATCGCACCTTCCGTGCAGGTGTCTCCTGCCCCAGCAGCCCGTGGCCTCTGCGGCCGAGGTGACCGGGCCCTGCCAGGCGGCCTCCTCCCTCTGTTTAACCCTCGCCCACGGAGGGACATCTGCCTGGCCCAGTTTGGGGGCTGTTACCCATAAAGCTGCTGTGAACAGTGATGTTCAGGTTTCGAGGGGACGGGAGCTTCATTTCTCAGTGAAAATGCCCAGGAGAGTCATTGCAAAGTTGTACCATCAGCACATCTTTGGGTGAAGACACTGCCCACTTAGGATCCACGGCACTGCGCCCCCATCCGTTCGCACCTCTGCTGCGGGAGACTCCATTTCTCCCTGTCCTGCCAGCATCTGGGGGGCCCTGGTTCTGACCGTAGCCTTTTGGCCAGGGTCACGGCAACGGCTTGGCAGGGTCTTTCACTTGGCGTTCTCTGCCAGCCAGGGGCGGTGTTCATCTCCTGAGGCTCATCCACTGTCTGTGGAACCCCCTCACCGACGTGTCTCCTCGTGCTTCCTGTCTGCATTCTCACCCAGTGATTTGGTTTCTGCTGTTGAGTTTTGAGTGGTGTTGACGCCGTCTAGGTGTGAGCCTCTGCCCGGCGTGTGGTGGCGGGCCTGCGGGCCAGCCTGCTAGCCTCTCGTCCCCTGACTGGCACGCACGGAGGGTTTTCCTGTTGGTGAAGTCCAGTTTGTTGGTATTTTTTCTCTTTTATGGACCATGCTTTTGGTGTTGTGTCTAGGAACTCTGAACCATTAATTAAAATAAATAAATAAAATTAAAAATTAAAAAAAGAACTCTGCACCAAGCTCTAGCTCCCAAAGTCTTTTTGAAATTTGAATTTCTCCCCCCGTAGAGAATGCATCATTCCTGCTGACTGCTTTCAAGACATAACGAAAAGGTCTTCAGTGTTCAGAAGGTGGGTATGGGTTTCTTTGCATTTACCAGCTTAGGATTCATTCACGTTCTTGAATCTGTAGGTTTACCTCTTCTGCCAGATTTGGGGAACTTTTTAGCCATTCTTTGTTCCCCATCCTCCCACGTGCTGGTCTCCTTCTGGGGCTTGGGTGACGTGGATGTCGAAAGTCCCATGCGTCCTGAGCGTTTCTGTCCGTCCTCTGCTTCCGCGTGTCTGTAATTGCTTGTTGGAGTGTCCATGGTGGGCACTCTACAACCCCTGTGGCATGATCCTGACGTCACCGTCGTCCTGTTGGCAGCTGTTCTCATTTCGTTTGAGATCTTCTGGTAGGACAAGTCGTTTTTTAATTGAAACCTGGACATTTGGGGTATAATGTTTAAAGACGTTGGATCTTATTTAAATCCTGTGTTTCATCAGTTCTCCTCTGATACCACTCTGGTGGGCGAAGTGGACACACCCCTCGTTCCTTTCTTCCCACGTGGCCTCCATGGGCCCTGAGGGTGTGCCCAGTGCACATGCTTCGTTCCCACCCCGGGTCAGCCTGCCTCTCGCTCTCTGCATGGCCCATTGTCCCCGAGTCCTCAGGGGGAATGACCTGTTCCCTAGACTCTCCCTCAGTGGGAACAGTGTGAATCCCCATCCACAGTGGGGACGGCCTGGGTCCCTGGCCCTCAGTGCACGTGGCGTGTTTTGCAGGGACTTGTTTCCACCGTGGGTCTGTGGCTGCCTCTCGGGCCTCAGCAGCACAGGGCCCGTGTGTCTCCAGCCTCCCTCTCTGTGTGCAGTGCCCTGTCTTCCTTGTCACCTGGCTCAGTGTCCCTCCTCCCTTGATAGCCACGTGCTTCCTTCGAATCAGACAGATGCCATGTAGACTTGTATAAACTATATGGTGCATCTTCATGTTCAGGTGGGTCTTACGTTTCTCCGTGGTGTATCTCTGTGAGTCATCATTCGTATGTGAGATTGTACGTAACTGTCTGCCGTGAGCACACTCCTGCCCAGATCTAGCTGTGGTTGATCACGAAGCAGCGAAGACTCATGCGGGGTCCTGGGCCTTGTGGGGCCTTGCACCGTGTGCTACACTCGAAGCGCATGGAAACCCCCCCAGAATTCCCCAGCCGGCCCCTGTGGCCTTGTGGCCTGTGGTGGTGATGTGACGCCCTCCCTCCCCCATGGCATTCCCTGTGACAACCAGACCTATCTCCTCTAGGGAGGCGGTGTTCTAGAAAATGGCCTGAATCCTAATCTTGAGATGACGCAGTCATTAAGAATTTTCAGCTTTGAGAGTCAGAGTCATTCCAGCCCTCCAGCCATGAGAATCCTGGGCTGACAGCTCAGAAGCGGCTTCCTTCTGTTCCGTTTCGGCGAGCGTTGCCGTTCCTCCTGCGTGTCAGGCCCCGGGATACCACAGTGAGCAGGAAAGGCCTGGCCCCGGGCCCCCACCCCTGTGGTCACAGAGCGCAGCACGCCCCGTGAGGACAAGATTGAAGGGCAGCAGAGGGAGGGTGTGGGGTCACTGTGCCCTGGGACAGAGGTGTCCTTGCTGAGCATGGCCACCATGCCGAGGGCCTGCGTCAGGCAGAGGTGGGTGCGGGCATTCCTGGCAGGGCAGCTGACGGACAGAGGGCACATCGGGGAGGCTGGCGGGGCCAGTCCTGTGGGGCTCCCAGTTTGCGTTTTCTTCCAAGAGCTGTGGATGGTTTCTGAGGAAGGACCTGATTCGATGTGAGTCTTCATGAAGCGCATCCTGCTGGCATGCAGAGAGCAGAGGACAGGATGGAGTGGGCACAGGAGCCCTGGAGGCTGTCCAGCCGCCCACGGAGCAGGGTCAGCGGGGTGCGGGAGGAGCCGAGTTTAGTGATGAGAGATGTTAACCCCGGCCAGGCTTGCACGCTCCAGCCCGGCAGCTGACGAATGTATGAGTTTTGGTGGAACTTAATACTATTTTAATTGTTAACTGAAAAATAGCCCGGAAATACTTAAACTTGCCCTAAATTAAGCCTAAAGAAAAGAAAGCTTGCTCACTGCCAACTTAGAACTGTTGTGAGCAGCTGTCGCAGGATGGCTTTCTTCCTCGAGTGGCATGTTGCCGGCAAACCTAGAAACATCGGTGTTTCCTCTTGCTTTGATTGGTGATCCCCGCTCAAGATAATAAACGTGACTGCGTTTAGGAGGCGCGACAACAGTAGCTCACCTTGGACGGCGTGGAAGACATCAGTTAGGTGATCCCCTAGGTTTTCAGCAAAGGAGCACAGGAAGACTGTGGGACAAATAAAACCGGGAAAACGAGAGACGTCCATACTGTTTTCATCTCAGAATTGGACTTGAATTTCAGTGCAGCCCGTGTCCTGCAAGAGCTGGGCGCAGGCCCCCCTCTCCCAGGGGAGGTGAGCGAGCTGTGAGCAGAGCGGCTGCCCTGCGTCCCCGGGGGAGGCCCCACCTCGCCCACGGAGACCTTGCTGAAGAGGCCTGCGGTGAGGTGGGGGTCGAGTCCTGCCCCGACCGACTAGTCAAGGGAGTTGGGGTGTGTGCCCTTCCCCTGCCACCTTCCCGAGTGTCCCCGCTCCGGTGACCGTTCATGCTCTCCTGTTCTAGTAACTCTCCAGGGTGGTGCCTGATTCTCATTTTAGCCTCTGATGTGTGTTGGCAGTAGTTCCTTAGCTGAAGGAGTGTTCTGTGGGTAGGTTTTCCGTGACATCTTAGCCAGAGGATGTCTGGAGCCCCCGTTGGTGACAGTGCCGGCCACGTGGGGTGCTGCTGTGATCTGGGTGCAGCAGACATGGTGTCCTGAGGGGCTGCAGAGACGGCCTAGGGCTCGCTTGTTACACGGCAGTACTCTCTTGTGCATGTTGTGGGAGGTTTTCAGTGGCCTTTCTCTCAGAAATGTGATCTGCAAGAATGTTATGGAAACACGATGGGCAGGCAGTGAAGCCGAGAGGGCAAGACCGTGTCCCAGCCCTCTGCTCTGTCCCCGCTCCTTCCCCTTTCTCCCTTGGTTTGGGTCCAGCTCCCAAAGAGCCAGGTCTTGCCCAGGAGCCTTGTATGTAGAGCTGTCTGTTGAAGGTGTGTGGCCAAAAGTACACAGTCCCCCATGGAGAGCCCCCAGAAGAGGTGGCAGGCGCCCTTGGACGCTGCCATCCCAACAAGAGCCTTTTTCAGCCTCGTGGTCCTAACTAACACGTGCTCTCTCCGAGCCTGGATCCTTCATCTGTCAAAGTGAGGAGCACAGCGGATCCGTCTTAGACGATGCTGTGGAAGTCAGCGATCCGGTGCTCAGAAGTGCACCCCATTCCCACAGGACATCGGTGCTGCTCCCCCAAAGTCACAGAGGCAGTAAATGTAGCCCAAGATGGTCAACATCGCCTGAAAACATGGGCTTAACTTGTCTTCTCGAAGCTGTTTTGCTTTGTTTTGAATGTGCTAAGCTGACTTCTTTCGAGGAACGTCTTTGGATGACGTTGCTGGTGAGAAGCATACTGAACACGCAGATAGAGCCCATGCCGCTCCGTGCCCAGCAGGCCTGCCCCTCCCCAGCTGATGCGCATGGTGCCCTGTTGCTATGGTGGGATCACCCTGGCTACAGCGTGAAGAGGGGGTTCTTACAGGAACCGGGAAGCATTTTCTTCCTCTTGTCCTCTCTTTCAGGCACATACTGTTCAAAGTAATCACCATTAACTTTTAAGAAACATAAGTGACCTGGCGTTTTCTGCTTCTTAGGTTTTCTGGGGCCATTGGCATTTTGGGTCCTTGATTGGTGTGTGTTAAAGTCCTACTGGCGTATTGCCAGACGAGCTCCCTGCTGTGCACTGGACTGTTTTTGAAACTCGGCCCGCCCTTCTGGGATCCACCATACAGACAGTAGTTCAGCTTTCTCTTCAGTAGGGAGCCCTGGCTTATTTTCCTTTCTAAAACCAAGCAGTTTTGTTTAATCCAAGATGTGTAAAGGATAAGAGGTTTGCACCTTGCTGTGTGTGTGTGTGTGTGTGTGTGTGTGTGTGTGTGTGTGTGTTCGGGGTAGTTCTCCTGCCTCTATCACAGACTGCAGTTGAGGCCCAGCTTGGCTCAGCAAATATCAAGCCTGCTTTTGTTTTTCTGTCCCACCATTCTTACCAAGAGGCTTTTATTTTCAAGGTAACCTCCCTGTCCAGGATGGTTGCTGGTGCACCGGCCATCACTGTTTCATCCTAGGCAAGAAGTGGTGGAAGAGATGGGCAGTTCACGCTCACTTGGTAGCTGTCTATCCGCCTCTTCGGGGACTTTCTGCATGGCTGCCCATGAGGTTCCATTTGCTTTTCATTGGTCAGCTCCCACTGCAGAGACAGCTGGGAAATAGTCTTTTAGCTGGGGCATGGGCACGGAGGAAAAAGTGGGGGGAGGAAGAAAGGAAGTGGGTTCAGGTGGGCGCCCCACCTTGTGCACTTGCTCCAGCAGGAGCTGGCCCGGGCCCACCATCCTATGCACCCCCGCCACCCAGCGCACCCCTTCACCTCGCAGACCCCGCGGAACCCCCTTCACCAGCCTTGCCTGTGTGGGCTCCTTCTGTGACTCGGCTCCATGCCGTTTAAGGCTGCTGGGAGGTGGGGGCTGCTGCTTGTGGGTAACAGTCATGAGCTTCTCCTCTCGCGAGAACCCCCAGAGGACGTCACCCCTGTTTCCCTTTTGCTGCAGCAGAGGATAGAAGAGGGCTTGCGAGAGCTCCATCGATCAACTGGAGGGTGCTGCTCTGTACGGTTTCAGCGTGGTGCCCCTTCCGATAGGTTCCACGGCTGTGCCTGAAGTGAAACCCAGCTTGGGGTAACTTCAGGAGGGCAGGAGAGCGCTTTCCCTTTCGCTCTGGGGCCATGCAGCTGGCGCCTGCGCCTCCCGGCCCGCCTGCCCGCTCGGGGTGTGCAGGTGCGCGGTGCGCCGGGAGTGGGCCTGGACGGGCCTGGACGGGGTTTTTTGTTGTTGTTTTTTTTAAGATTTTATTTATTGGACAGAGAGAGACACAGTGAGAGAGGGAACACGAGCAGGGGGAGTGGGAGAGGGAGAAGCAGGCTTCCCGCTGAGCAGGGAGCCCGACGTGGGGCTCGATCCCAGGACCCTGGGATCATGACCTGAGCGGAAGGCTGACGCTTAACGACTGAGCCACCCAGGCGCCCTGGGCCTGGACGTATTGTGCAGAGTTCTCGAGCTGCGTCCACTGTGACAGCTTCCCAGGCCCACCCGTGGGCTTACAGTTCTTCGGGAAAGTGGCTGGACGCCAGCACGGTTCCCAGAGAGCAGGGGCAGAGCCGCACTTGCCCGCCGGCGGCCCCCCCTCTCCCGTTCAGCAGGGCTGGCTCCCAGCAGGTTTTGCCTTGTGCCTGGTCGCATTTTCCAAATTAGGAAAGTGAGCTGAGCTTGGCCTTGGTAAAGCAAGGATGTGATTTCTCGGAGCATTCAGACACCGTCCCTGTTGTGTTTTGACAAATGGAACCTTAAAAAAACACCCCAGCAAGGACGATTTACTCTTTGTGGAGGAGAACTGGAGGTTTCTCTTTGCGGGTTCTCTCTCGAGCTTTGCTGCTGTCTTTGGGTTTATCAAAACGGAAGGTCTTGAAGCCTAACTTGATTTGGGCAGCGATGCAGTGTGGGGTGGGTGGCAGGCGGCCTCGGGGGTTTGCCTGGAACATTGCTGTTCTCGGCAAGCTCACGCTTCCCTGTAGAAGGACACGCCTTGCCGCAGACCTTCTTCCGTTGGGCGCTGTGGCGGGGACGCCGTCTGGCAGGCCCCCCTCCCAGGCTCTGCCTTCAGCTTCTGAAAGCATGTCCTCTGCCAAGTTGAACAAAATTGAACTTGGGCCTCTTTGACAGAAGTTTCCAGAATCCAGAAGATAAACAGGCAGAGCTGATTTCTGTTTTGTTTTCTCTTTCTCTGCCCCTTGTACAGTTCAACAGCTGCTTTGTCCCAAAGTCTTTCCTTTCCGCCCCCATTTTATCGGGGTGGTAACATAGCAGCCTTCTCAGTGCTATCCTCAGAGTACACATATTTAAATAAAACTAGTGTCCAGAAAAGTGGGGTGTTGTGGTTAGTGTATCTAGAGCCTTCGGTGTGTGGTTCCCTGGCACACTCACTAACAGCAGATACTAGGGTTTTTTTTTTTAAAGATTTTACTTATTTATTTGACAGAGAGAGAGATCACAAGCAGGCAAACAAGCAGGCAGAGGGAGAGGGAGAAGCAGACTCTCCGCGGAGCAGGGAGCCCGATGTGGGGCTCAATCCCAGGACCCCAAGATCATGACCTGAGCCCAAATGAAGAGTCAGGTGCTTAACTGACTGAGCCACCCAGGTGCCTCTTAGTTTTTAACTATTAGTGCATTATTATTGAATTTTGTGTTAAGGTTTAGGCAAAAGATCTTTGATTTTTGCAAATTATTCTTACATGGAACATCTCTCCTTCAGTGCCATGTCCCGGTGGCTGGCAGAGTCCTACCTGACCCGTCCAAAATTCCTAATGTCACCTGGATGTCGTCCCCCGTGGGGTGGGGGCCCGTGACCTGAGGAAGGGCAAAGAATTTTGAAGGGTAAACGTGACCATTACTTACTGGGTGGTCACTTCTCTTTCTGTCGCACCGGACTCTTTCCTGGGGCTCCCGGTGGCTTGCTCCCTTGCCCGAGTGCCCAGTGCTTCAGGAGAGGAGGGGACGTTCAGACGGGGCCATCCGGGCCCCCGTCCCTCGATCAGGTGGCTGTTACAACAGGCAGGTACCAGTCGCTGCACAGACCACTCCCCCCCATTTCAGTGACACCCTGCCCCTGGCAGCCTGACCCGAGGACCGCCAGGCTCTGCAGGTGGAATGTCTCCAGCCTGCCGGGCGGTGCTCCGGGCCACCACCAACACGGCCATCCCCACCTGAGCCTCTTTAAAAAGCGTGGACGTGGATGGCATCGGCCGAGTCCGCGGCTCCCGGGCCTCCACGAGCGATGGAGCGATGGCCCTCCCTCGCCCGCCGAACGTTCTCGGATTCTTTAGCCGATTGACTGTACTAAACACAGTGAAGGTGTACTGCGAGGTGAACCTCTAGTCCTTTCTCTCTGGCGACTGCGCGGCACTCCTCTTAGAACATACCTCCTCTTGCCTCCTACCCATACGCTGGTTTCTACACCCTCACCTCTTGATAGACTTTCAGTTCCAGAATAGGTCGTGGTGACCTTGTCGTGGGCTCCGACACGCACACGCTCCGTGTGCCAGGAGGGCAGAGCGGCCACGATGGGGACCCTACACCCTCAGGAGCTGGCAGGGTGGTAAGCAACCCTGAGCCGGGCCCTTTCCTCGCATCCCAGGGTCTTCAGCAGTTTCCCAAACGTGCCCAAGAATGAGGCTTTTGGGGGGGAAGAGTCTCCCGCCCACGGAGAGCACAGATTCTGGGGCTCTCCCCCACGCAGATGACACAGTCACACTGTGGAAGTCACCACGGATCCTGCGAGTGATACTGTCGAAACGACCACATACTCTTGAGTAACGCCGTAGATGTGAGCAGGAGTCCTCTGAGTGAAACTATAGAGACGACCCGAATCCCCTGTAGCTGGATTTGGTCGGAATCTCCTAGGGACAGGATGTTGCTCCTGAGAAAGGGGGTGAAATGAAATGGTTCTGAATGGACCAGGAACCCCAGGGCGTGCCTCCTCGGCCACCTCCTGCAGAGGGGTGCCCGGGACTGCCGCGAGCCCCACTTCGCAGGCCGTGCGAGGCGAAGGCATGTCATCGCGACTGCACCCAGCTGGTCTGCAGGGGTCTCCCTTGCCGTCTCTACTCGGGGGCTCCTCAGATGGGGGCTGAACTTCCATTTTTACCAAGGAGCCCCGGCTTTGACCAGGCCTTTGGCTGCATTTCTGACAGTGTTTTAGCGTTTGTAGCAGAGGGGCTTGAGTATCCTGCAGTCTTTTTTCTTTTTTTTTCCCCCATAAAAGTAGTTTTGGCCTGATTGTAAAAATGTTTACTTTTTAAAAAACAGATCGTAGGAAAACACGTGAAGAAGAAAGCAGGGCGCCTGGGTGGCTCAGTGGTTGGGCGTCTGCCTTCGGCTCAGGTCATGGTCCCAGGGTCCTGGGATCGAGCCCCGCATCAGGCTCTCTGCTCGGCGGGAAGCCTGCTTCTCCCTCTCCCACTCCCCATTGGTGCGCTCTGTCTCTCTTGCTCTCTCTCTCTCAAATAAATAAAAATCTTTAAAGAAGAAAACAAAGTTAATTTCTAAACAAGAATTATTTAAGTTGCCACCCCCATGTTGTTGCTGCACTGACCAGAGCTGAGCATGTGCACAGAGCGTGCTCCCCGGCTGCCATGGCTGGCCAAGGTCACAGCCTTGTGAGTCGGCCAGCCCAGGAAAGCAAGGCTGAGGGGTCGGTTCGAAGGTGGAGTGAGCTGACGAGTGGTCAGGATCACAGCCTCGGTTCGTGGAGGAGGGACGAAGAGCAGGCAGAGAAGGTTGGGTTTTGAGGTTTTGTTGGGGTGTCAGGACCAACAGAGCCAGAGCCTGGTCAGGGGCAGTGGTCATCCTGCCTTCCTGAAGCCTCGGCCATCTGCTTCCCTTTGCTCTTCCTGGTTCGAGCTTGTATTTTGATTCCTGCCCTATTGGTCTGCCTGTGATTCGCCCCCCCTCCACCGATGGCCCCTAGCTTCACCATGAGGGTGGTCCCCACGGCCTGACGAGCCCCTGTGGCTGCAGCCTCCCTCCTGCAGTTTTGGCTCTTCTAGCAAAATGTATTAAGTTGTTAGTAAAAATAGGTGCTTTAGGCTAAAAAAAAAGGTTGTCAGAATCCCTTGATTTGGGGATTGTGTATGTAAAAGTTTTTCAGAACCTTTTCCTGAACAGTCTTCTTTTTCTTCTGAGTTCTTATGGAAGTCAGAGCTTCTAGCTCCTCTGGCTTTCTAATTGCAGACCTAGGTATGTGGGAACCGCTTGGGCCGGCCGAGGAATGCTGCCTCCTTGCCTCGGCCTGGAACGCGGTGCTGGAGCAGGGCAGGCAGGGAGAGGCCGGGCTGGAGGGGCCCTGCAGGTTGTCTGTGGAGTCGTGTTCCATGGGCCTCCCAGCCTTGCCTTCAGACCTAGAGGCCCGGCCGTGTTTCCACCTTTCTCCACCCAGGTCTGGACCCCAGGGCTCCGTGAGGTTTCCGGAAGACCTGTCGTACCTTGCAAAATTCAAAAGGACTCGTTATCAAGTATTTGCTCCTGCCCCCAATTCTTGAATGTTTTATTTCTTAAAGGACATGGTAACAACGCTGGAAGAATATTTTGATAAAAGAGGGGGGTCCTGGAAGGCCACGCCCACCCAAGGCTCTTTCATCCCTCTCTCCCGTCCCCTCTGCTTACGAGAACACCTATGTGCGGTTGGCTGCTCGCTGTGTGCTGGGCTCGCGCTCAGTGTCCTCGCTGCATCTGGGCTTCTGCCACACAGAGACCTCCCAGGTCCCCCCTCACCACACCATCCCCACAGCCCATTCTCAAACCAGGCCTGTCTAGTTTCAGATTCC
Source organism: Neomonachus schauinslandi (assembly GCF_002201575.2). Taxonomy (NCBI): domain Eukaryota; kingdom Metazoa; phylum Chordata; class Mammalia; order Carnivora; family Phocidae; genus Neomonachus; species Neomonachus schauinslandi. Next base: position 4,979 of record NW_025408847.1, on the reverse strand, counting down.
ACACCTTTCGCCATGACTCCAAGCCATTTGGTCTCTGCATTTATCACCATCACGCTCCTCTGTGGGGCAGTGCTTCGTGAGCGTGTGGTATGCCTGGATGCTGTGTGTGCTGTTTAAACTGTTCTGTTTAATACTCTGAAGGACCTTGTGAAGTATGCTCTGTAGTTACCCAGTGCTCCTTGATGAGGAAAGCAGGCCGGTGCATGAAGAGATTTGCCCAAAGATGCACGGTGATGAGAAGTATCCTTCTAAATGCCGCAGAATGTTCACCCCTGAATACACACCGTAGTTTGTTCAGCGGTTCTTCCCCATAGGGAGCTCTTTAGCTGTTTACAGTTGGGTTAAAGTTTTAGTTTTGGTAACCGAGGTCAAAGTAACAAGGGTGAAGTTGATTTTTTTTCTGGATGTCATAGTCTTAAACGTAAACTGATACAGCAGTTCTCAGCTCTTTTCTATTACATCGTTGTGTTACCCAATGTCCATTTTATGGCCCACTGTGGCTGCTGCAGCTCCTGCCATCACACCCGCATCCTGGCCATTACGAAGGGGAAGATGTGAAGAAGATGCTCTGTTCCTCCTGAGGGCATGACTGTTTGCATCCCATTGACCAGCACAGCCCCTTGGTGCAGGAGAGGCAGAGAAGCGTTGTCTTTAGATGGACGGCTGTGTGTCCAGCTGAAACTAGATCACTGTAGGAGCAAGAGAGGATGTGTATTCAGGGAACTAGCTGTCTGTCACAGTCTGCCTTTTGGCCACCCACATATTTGTGTCCCTTCTTCCAAAATAAAAACACTCCTCCCCATCATCAAAGGAGGCAGCCCAAGTCCCACTCAGTGACTGCGCCCCATAAAATGCAGGATTTCTGGTGACGAGCACGTCCCTCATCAGGGCATTCCAGGTGGTCCCTCTGTGAAATGCTGAGCCAAGTGGAAGGCAGGGGAAGGCGATCCCAACTCTCAGTTGGCAAAGAGAAGAGCAGGAAGGACGCTCACTGGTCCCCAAAGGGCCAGTCCCTGTGTGTGCATTCTGGAAGGATCCCTGCCAACCAGCCTCCTGGCCTCGTCTGAAGTGGGTCCTAGAGATGATGTGCTTCCTAGCGGCCCATCCCACCTGCTGCAGGAACCATGGCAGGGATCTCTGGCAGTAGGTGTTATTCTTGAAAACTGGTCTTTAATTTACTGTTGCCAGGTGCGGGCCCTCTCTGCCGGTCTCACTTGAGTGGGGGCTTCTTTGAGGCCACCCGAAGCCATAGGCTTGCCAGGCTGGTTCCCATCCTCTAGCCAGATGGCAGCCGCTTGAGAAAGACATGGCACCTCCTTCTGCAACCCGTTGCATCAGGCCACTAAAAGCCACGCAGGCGTCCCCGCACGTCTGGTCCCAGTGGCAGGCTCTGTCCACGCCGGGCCTGCTATCACATGCCGCGAGGGAGGGTGAATGGATTCCAGCCTATAACGTTCATATCCTCACCTCCTAACCAGTGGAGCAGCACCTGGGACCACTCCAGCCGACTTGTAGCAAACACTGGGTTCTCTGATGGTCAGAAAGTGGGGTGGCGTTGGTACGAAGGCCACAGGTCTGGTCGTTGGGTCCCGTGCCTTCTTCCCTGTAGCTTCCTGAGAAGGGCTCCTCCATAGAACTCTTGTTCAGATGTGAACCTCTTGGTCGGAGCCACCAAAGTTTTGTCTTTTCAGGAGACGTTTTCCAGTTTCATCCAGCCTTCCTTCTCGAGTTTTCTTTTCTTTTTTTTTTTTTTAAAGATTTTATTTATTTATTTGACAGAGAGAGACACAGTGAGAGAGGGAACACAAGCAGGGGGAGTGGGAGAGGGAGAAGCAGGCTTCCCGCCGAGCAGGGAGCCCGATGTGGGGCTTGATCCCAGGACCCTGGGATCATGACCTGAGCCGAAGGCAGACGCTTAACGACTGAGCCACCCAGGCGCCCCTCGAGTTTTCTTTTCTTTGTACATCTTATTGTCCAGGTTTCTTGTTTTTCCCTTGAGGTGCCTTTTGGGGCCCTCAGTTCGTAGGCAGCAGATGCCTTACCTTGGGAGACAAGTGGTCTGCCTTCTCTTCTGCTCCGGATCATCTTTCTCTGAGTCCGCCCCCCCAAATTGTTTGTTTGGTCCCTGTCTTCCTGTAGGAGATGCTCCCTGAATGTATGTTCTTCCCTGGCTTTCTGTCCACACGTAAGAGCTAGGTGCTCACGCGGACCGCTGTTGTACCTACCGGGATGGTCGGCTGGCTGGTTCCTTGTCCAGTGGGCTTCACCGGGGGGCGGGGGGTGCACAAATGCCCGTCTACAGCCTTCGTCCTGGGCTGTCATCTGCTGGGGGCTGTTGGGAAGGTTGGGGGTGTTGTGGTTGGTATGCAGAATTTCAGGCATCCATTGTCAGTGCGGAATGTCAGTCCCTGGTCATGGTGTGGATGCCCAGGCTCATCCGAGCTGCTGGGATGCAATGAGGCAAGAGAAGGGGTGGCCTGGGGGCCGTGATAGCTCTGGAGGTGAATGCTCTATGGCCTTTTTTTTTTTTTTTTTAATTTTTCTGGAAACTTTCACATGGAGTTCTTTCTGTGCCTATTTCTTATGTCTTAAAATGAAGATCATTGTACTTGTATTTACATCAGTAAGGATTAAATGAGCTCTTTTTGTCTCTAACAACGTCCTGGCTAGTAGGGCAGGTGGTGGGATTCCACCTTAAGGACCAGATGGAAGTGAAAGTAAGCGACCACCCCAGTCGCCCCTGAATCCTTTAGGCTCCTTTGTGCCTGAGCAGGGCCAGAACCAGCCTTCTGTGCCATGATCTTTGACCTGCTGCTGAAGAGGGCAGCTTCATGTGGAACCAGGGCATCCGAAATTTGGCCCGATTTCTAGGAGCCTTTGGCTTCCGCGTGGCCCGGGGAGCTGTGCAAGCTGGGGGCAGACCTTGAGCATGGGGGCTGTAGGGCACGAAAATTTTTTCAGAGGAGTTTGAATGACATGTAATTCATGGAGCTCACAACTAACCCACTTAAATTTTCCAGTTAAGTTTTTCGTCAGTTCACAGTTGTGCAGCACCCACCACAGTGGATTTTGGAACGTCTGTGTCACCCCTGAAAGTCAGCCCCCCCCCCCCCCCCCCCCCCCCCTGCCCCACCCCCCAGCTACTCCATCTCTGTACATGAGGGCAAGGATTCTGCAGAGGCATCTGTCCCGGGATGCCTGGGTGGCTCAGTCAGTTAAGCATCTGCCTTCGGCTCAGGTCATGATCCCAGGGTTCTGGAATCGAGGTCTGCATCAGGCTCCTTGCTTAGCGGGGAGCCTGCTTCTCCCTCTGCCTGCCATTCCCCCTGCTTGTGTTCTCTCTCTCTCTGGCAGATGAAGAAATAAAATCTTAAAAAAAAAAAAAAAGGAAGGGCTGTCCCAGGGTGGGCGCTTGCCTGTCAGAGCTGTGCTCCAGACTGGGGTGGGGAGGGCTAGTGCACACGCACGCTCACCTGTAGCCGGGATCCCTGGTGCTGAAGGCAGGCGCGAAGTGTGCGGTTGGGGTCAGGTCGAATGTGAAACACCTCCAAGACGATGGCTTTAATTGCAAAACATGCTCATTAAAACACCAACCAGGGCCCTAAACCGGAATGAAAATACTATAGGGGGAGAAGTAATTGGTGAACCCGGGAGCGCCCTAGGGAGATGTCTGTTTAAAATTAAGTAGCTTCCTGGTGTTTCTCCTCCTAGGTAGGAGACAGTTTGCCTCGGGATAATTTCTAGAAGAGTGAGTCAGGAGCTGCTTTTGAAATAGCTGTTACAGTAAATAATATGAAAATGTTTATTGTTAAACCTTAATTGGAAATGACTCTTACAGCGGGAAGTTGCCCTGTTTGAATAAGTTATAGATGGTGTTCGATTTTGCTACTAATTTGCTAACCCAAATCCCTGATCTACAAAATGTTGTGTTTTGTTTTACTAAAAACTCCATGTGCGTGCACGTTATTATCTGGAATCTTTGTTTTTTGAACTGGAAGGTGCCTAGGAGGTCATCTCTTGTGTTCAGAGCCTGTCCTTTTGTTAGCTAAGAACAGAACTACGGAGGCCGGGACACTAAACTCACTAGCAGTTCTCAGCCCCCCTTCTTCCTACACGCTGTTTCCCTGCGTCTCAGTTCCCACCCCAACACCTCGCCTTCACGGGGAACTCGGAAGCCCTCCCTGGGCGCCTCGTTCTCCTCCCGAGAATCGCCCCACGGTCTGGGAGTGATGCGGCCCTGGGCCAGCCGGGCTGCCTGGAGCCTGGCTTCCCCATCCCCATTCCAAGGATCCTGTGCCAACTCTTGTCTTCCCCCACAACCCTGTTTTTTGACATTCCACTCTGCCTTGTGACCTCTGTCATAGGCCAGAAGCCACACCCTCTTTCTGGTTGCCCCGATGATTGTAGGATGCTGTGATCTCGTGCTCGCGTGAGGGCTTCCACGGTGCGGATGGCACAACTCCAGCTGTGCGCCCTTTCGGCAGGTAGTGGAGTGTAGCTTCTCGTGTCGATCTGCAGCTGCCAAAGGAAGAGACAGATGGTGAAGGACAGAGACACTGCCTTTAAATATTCATAGTTCGTGCTTCTGTATGTAACACTGTGGAACAGGGCTGTGTGCGTGTGCGTGGAGCCCTCGGCCAGATTGCTGGTTCCGAACCCTTTCCTTCCTTCTCTAGTTCGGGGACGGCAGCCATCCTCGGGCATGAGCTGGGACGGATGTTGGCTCTGGAGGCACTGGAGACCTCGGCATTGTAGGAAAATGCGTGATGTAACTTTCTAGCCAAAATACTAATGAAAGAGATTTCTGTTGGGTTGTGGGAAAACTAAGGAAAGTGGAAGCAACATCAAACGTTTTTTAACTGTGGCTCACGAGAGGAAAATTGCAGAATGTCTTTAAATGGCCGCAGGTGGCCTTACACAGAACCCGGGGTGGGGGGGGGAGGTTGATGTGGACACGACATGACAGATGTCCCACCCCT
>NW_025408846.1:0-43009 GCF_002201575.2 Neomonachus schauinslandi | reverse complement strand
CACACACACACACACACACGGAGACTTCTAGCAAACATGCCCATGGGCTTTGCAAAGCTCAGTCCCCTCTGGCCACCACTGCTCCCCCGAGGGGGCTGGGCCGACAGCTTCCCCAAGCAGTTCGGCGCTCGGGCCCCAGGGACAGGCACTGGGGAGGGCAGGGTTCGGTCCACCTCTGTCCCCCTGGAGCTCCTGCACTAGAGGAGAAGTAGCCCAGACGTGGCAAGCACATTCTCCCAGAAGGAGGGGCCGCCCTGCTCCCTCCAGACAGAGCACAGGGTTCTGGAAACCTCCTCCACAAGCCCCCCGCCTGTTCAGCTTCTCGCAAGATTCGGAGCTGTGGAAGGTGCTGGGTTTGAAGACGGGGTCTGGAGGAGTGTGACCCCTGGGCCCCAGGCAGTCTGTCCAGTCTGATCCCAGACGCCGCCGGTAGCGGGCTCTGCAGTCACTCAGATGAGTGGCTCCACACCTGCACACTCTCCATCACCCTCCAGGGAGAGCTGACGGTGCCTCTTTCAGGCAGACCCTGAACTTGAGCTTCGGGGAACTCAGGGGAGATGTAAAGGACAGCTCGGCCCCAACTTTACGGCCGATTTCGGAGGATGCGCCACACCCTAGGACAGAGGTCCCACTGCCGACTGCTTTCTAGTCCCGGCCAGAACAAGACGAACGGAAGGTCACCCTCGGGGTCACACTTGGCCCTAAGAAGCTTCGACTCTCAGACCTTGGGAGGCCCCAGCCCCCCAAGACTCTAATGCAGCACATCTAGGGGCGGAAAGAGAAGGAGGACAAGTTCACAGACGATTCTGGAAGAAAGTTTAGAGTAGCCTGAACATACACATACCGGCCTCAGTGAGCCGGCGTGGGCTGCGCAAGACGAGGCCTCGGGCCTCCGCAGGGCTCGGCGCATCCTTCCAACATGTACACACCTGGGGGCTGTTCTCAGGAAGGGGCAGGAGGGGGAGGACCTGGGCCCCCTGTGTTCGCATGCGCCGTGAGAAGGTGCCGCCCGTCTGCAGGCGTCCACTGGGTGAGCCCAGAGCAGAGTACAAGGACGAGGCGGGCGAAGCAGAGAGGAAGGGGCGCCCAGACCACATCGAACGGGCCAGTGCGAGTCGTAGAAGGTAAAGAGAAAGACTGGGGCTGAAGGACGGTTGCCCAGGATTCGAGGCTGTGGAGGTCAGTGGGGGCAGCTGTGTCCTGGGGCAGGAAGGGTTCCATGGACCCAGCAGCACTGGCCTGTGCCTCATGACCTGCCCCGCGGGGAACTTGCAAAGCAGAGACGCTGTAAAAGCGAGACGGGAGTGCAGGGCAAAACACAGACAGTTCTGCTCTCTTGTCATCCTGACTACACTCAAATTTCCTGAGAACGAATCTGCCTGTGCCTTCAACCCATCTATGCTGGACCAGTGGTAAAAGGGTGTGTGGACGATCTCCCACTTCCCGACAGCACACACACTCCTCAATGAGGTCACACTGGCCCATCGCACACTGGAAGCACATCATCACCCTGCAGTGACCGGGCTGTCCCCTGCAGTCCCCAGCTCCTACTGACCCCTCTATCCACCTCTGATCACTCAGAGAATTTACTATGACTTCAGTCTTTCCAAGCACAGGTTTCAAAGAAGACAAGTCAGGGAGGGTGGACAGGTGGGCCTTGCGTCCCTCCACAGGGAGGAGGTGGAGGACAGCCGGAACAAGCCTCCTGGCCCTTAGCCTCAGCTGCTACTCCAAGTCCAGGGCCTTCCCCTCCCACCCCGGAGACAGAAAGCACCAGCTCGGGGCACACTCGCCTACTCTCCCCTGGGCCACAGCGAACGCTGAGGGGCTCGGAGAACGGAGGCAGGCAGAAGCCTTCAGACGGATCAGAAGCTTATAGGTAAGACCCGGCCGATGACAGTCCTTGGTGGCTACGGCAGCCAGAGTGGGCCCTGCCTTCCCAACTGCAAAGGCCCCGTGACATAAAGGCAGTAGGACAGGGAACTCCCTTGGCTGCCCTAAATCAATCTGTCGTCCTTCTTCTGGGGGACGGAGAATACGAGCCCAGCTCCCTCTGTCCTCCAAGCCTCCACCGCGACACCAGGCTGATTATCCTGCTGGAAGCTAGATTAACAGGAGCCGATCATTAATTTTTTTTAAGATTTTATTTATTTACTCATGAGAGACAGAGATAGTAGGGGGGTGGGCAGAGATTTGGAAATGCAGGCTCCCAGCAGAGCACGGAGCCCAATGTGGGACTTGATCCCAGGACTCTGAGGATCATGACCTGAGCCGAAGGCAGGCGCTTAACCCACTGAGCCATGCAGGCATCCCGCTGATCATTAATTTTAATAGCGCTGGGTGTTGCATCAGCCTCCCTGTGCTTGTTTGCAAAGCTCCCCTGCCCTCCACCGTGGCTGACACCCCCAGATTGATGCAGAGCAGAACTGGACACCTCAGGTCTCTCTCAGGGTGCCCCAGGATGTTGTGCCTGAGCAGAAATCTAACCGCATGGAATTCTCGGTTCCCCATCTCTGAGCCGGGCACAAATGCCAGAGGGTGAACTCAGGGATGTGGGGAGGGGGTGGGGGAGGGGCTGCGCAGGGACAAGGGCGCTGAGGCCCTTGGGGGCTGGGCTGTGGCCTCCCCACCCTCCAGCGGGACTGGTGTTACGGTTGGTCAGTCAGGTGGAAGGTGAGCAAGGGCAGCCCGAGGACAGGCGGTGGAGGGACGACACGTTCCTGTCTGCTCAGAATCTGCAGCCTGACAAAATGAAATTCCATGCATGGGCAGACACTGAGATTGAAACCAGAGAGGGGCTCGGCCCAAGGTCAAAGCCGCCCGGAGAACCCGCCACACCAAGAACCCACAGGCGGCTCTGAGAGCAGGGACCCCTGGGTCCTACAGCCACCTGTGGCCTTCGTGGGCGTCTTTTATCCCAAGGGCTCGGCTAAGAATTGTGGGCTCATGGCTGAGCCTTGGTCAGTCGTTCAAGCCCCCAAGTCACATCTGACTTTTATGATGTGCCTACATGTCCTCAGCACTAAGCTTGTACAAGGAGTCACTGTGTCCTTATCCATTCAAGCCACAGAGGGGAGATGCCCTGGGCCTCCAGTGTCAAGTGTGTGTTAGGCCGGGCATGCCGGGCACCGGGGAGGCTCACAGCTGGGCGTGACAACCCCCGGGAGTGCAGGACCAGGCTGTCCCCAGGCTCCCAGAGTTGTGCCGCACACCCCGGGGAATTGGGAGGACAGGGCAGCCAGCCCCGCATCCTGCCCCTGAGCCCGCACAACGGAGGCCTCGTGAGCCTCCCACGGGCATCAAAGGCAGCAGGGAAATATCTGCAGTCAGGCTACCTAGGCCTGGAGGCCTGCCTTCCTGGGCACAAAGCTGCCTCTTCCTTACAATCACCTCCTGTTCATTCCATCCATTCAGGTCCCCTTGTACTCAGGGGCATTTATGAAGCACCTGCTGGCTGCCAAGAACTGGGAACAGAAAGGCAGCGTCCTGGCCCTCAAGGATCTCACAGAGCAGCGAGGGACGAGTCAGAAATGGAACACAAGGCCGTGCGGGCAGTCCCCGAGAGAGGGGTGGAGGGGGGATGCTGCCGTGCTTACAAAGGTGGGCCCCAGGGTCGAAATGCCACAGGCCCGAAGCCCAGCTGCACCACCAACAGGTCACGTGGCCTTGTCCAGTGACAGGACTTGTCCAGACCTCAGTTTCCCCATCTGTAGCCTGCCTCCCAGGGTGGGCTAAGGACCGACGTCGTGCGGGTAGCACTGAGAACACAGTGTGCCCTCAGTGAAGGCTATGTGAGCACACGAGGGGGGCCGCAGCCCCGGCCGGGAAGTCTTCCCCAGAGGGCAACGCCCAAGCAAAGCCTGGAAATAAGGGATGAGTCAGGGGGAATCTGACGACGAGCTGAAGATCCCAGCGAAGCCTGTCATCATCGTGGTTTGTGGCCGGTGATGCTGCTCTTCATTCTGTCGGCCTCATGAAGCCCGAGGCCCGGTGCTCGCCCATATGCCACGGCGTTACATGGCCAGAAAAATGGTAATAATGTGGGCCACGCAGGAAGACAGGCAAACGCTTTAAATTATTATAAAATTATAAATTACAAAAGTATCATGTATGCTATTCCCGGGACTGTCGAAGTCCGTTCCCATTTGCGGACAAGCACCAGGGCGCGTGAGAATTGTTTTGCCGTGTAAAGTTGAAGGTGGCATGTTCTTTTTCTTTCAAAGCAAGCTACTCTTTTCCATTAAAAAAGCTTCAGGCACCTGTCAAGTGCCAAGTCAGCAAGGCCGCCCAGCAAACGGCATCCCAGCGGCCATGGAGAAGGCCACGTGACGGTAGAGCAAGCTAGGGGATGGAAGCCACGCGGACACGGGAGCGAGGAAACAGACGATGCCGTGTGACTGTGCCAGGGCATGACAGAGGCCCCCGAACTTCCAGGAGGGCCTCTGGGACACAGCGCCCGGTCGGAGGGCGTCATGCCCAGGTAAGCAGAAAGGGCCAGGCTCTCGCTACACAGACGGTCTAGCTCACCCTGCCAGAGGTGGCACAACCGGGAGGACGCTGAGGGCTCTTGTGTGGAAGCCAGGAAAGAACTCCAGTCCCAAGAGCCCCCGAGGAGCCACTGTGCATCATCTAGGTGGCCACGTGACTGCAGTGGCAAAGGGGGTGGCCAGGCTGCGCCAGCGCCCCAGCCTCCCAGAGGAGGCCTGTGGGGCTCATGCTCAGCTGCTCCCTGTCTGGCCGGGGACGCCCCACACGCCCGGCAGACACACCTGCTCCTTCTCAGAGGCGCGCCGTGCAGGGGGGCAGATGCTCCCGGGCCAGGGACAGCTTCCTGCAGCGGCTCGCAGGATCGGGCTCAGGATGGCCTCTCCAAGTGGGCCTTACGTGGCTGCTCATGCCACGGGAGCATGCCATGCTTGCTCAGAGGGGAGTGAGGCGACTGGAAGTACTGGACGTTCCCGACACGGGGCTGCTGGGCCATGCAGGATATGGCCTTTCACCCACACGACCACAGGCTGAAGCCCGGGATGGGAGACTGGGCCACTGTGACTTCTGGGCCTCCTGGACACAGAACCGGACGTCTTCTTGCCCCCCACAGCCCCCTTCCCTCGAGGGACGACAGGCTGGTCGGGGTGCAGAAGACTGCGTGGACTACAAGGCTGTGGGGAAGGAGAGGGGGGCTCCCTGAAGACCCTTCTAGAGGCATGGGGACTAACGAGCCACCGAGAAGGAACTGCTTTATGCTGTCCTTTGGGGTTGGGCACGCACCTCTCTGGACAATTGTGGTTTGAAGCCACAAAGTTTTGGGGAGCAATGCCAACTGACGCACCAACGGGGCCTGTTTTCCCAAACCTGTGGCCACCGGGAAAGGGGAAGGAGAGGCTGAGGACTGGGGCTTCTGCCGGTGCACCCACACTGGGCCTGAGAACACCTTTCCAGAAAATAAGACCCAAACAAACGTGGTCCGGCTTCCCACAGGTTGTCCCTTCAAAAAGGCCACCCCTGGGGCAGCCCTTCAAGATTCACTTGCTGATTTCCTAACGGAGCAAACAACAGAATGGGTTTGATAAACCTACTTTTTAACAGGAAAGTTACATCAGGAAAGGACCCAGAATCACGACCAGCTGTCCTGACGAAGGACTTCAGTCCCCAGATCCAGGTGGTGTGGACCTGACCGCCACCAGGGCGGGGCCCCTGGGACCACAGCTCCAAGAGAAGGCTGGAGACATCGGGGCCAACGAGGCTGTGGGGGCACTAAGCCGAGGGCCATGGGAGGGGTGCGGGCAGCAATGCCCGATGGGGAAGACTCGTGAGTGGGGAGAGAGGAGGAGAGAGGAGCTGGGTGGGCTGCAGTTAGAAATGGAAAACAGGAGGATTTCAGAGAAATCCTGGCAGCTTTGGAGGGGACGCACACAATGCCACTCTGCAAATCCAGGCAATGGCTCTAGGTCACCGTGGCCTCTCAGAGCCCCGAGGGACCAGGCCAGGCCGGCGCAGGAAGGAGCTCGTGTAGTGGGGTAGCTGGGTGGCGGGCTGGCGGGCCGACGGATGGTCAGCACTAGCTCTTCCCCGAGGGCCCCGCTTCCTACCCCAGCCACCAACTCCCAGCTGACTTTGGTTTCCTATTCTCCCCGCCCACTGGCTAGCTCCACGTATTCCCCATCCTCCCTGCCGATACTCCCTCCCACTGCACAAGCTGTCCAGCGCTCCAGCTCAGAGCTCAGAGCTCAGAGCCCCGGGTGGTTTGCAAGCAGCCCACGCTCCACCCTGGCCCCGCAGCTCAGATCACCCCTTCACGCTATTTATGTGCAGATCTGCTCTCCCCACAGCACAAGCCTTGTCTGTTCCTCTTTGAGGCCCCCCTCACCGAGCTGACTACAAGAACTGGCACATCAAAGATACTCAAGCACCTAATGAATCTGAATTTCCTAGAATCACTTCGTGTGACCAGCATGAGGACAATTCCTGGGTGGAGGGTGGTTCCAAGAAGGTATGGCTTGTCCTCTGCACCAGCTACGAGCCCCTTGGGGTGGTACGCCGAGAACAGACTCTGATCACAGCCTGCTTGGGTTTGAGCCCCAGCCCCGCCACGTATCAGTGCCCTGTGTGACCTTGGACGGGTCACTTAACCTCTCTGTGCCTTGGTTTTCTCAGCTGAGAATGACAGCAATAATCTCCACCTCTCTGTGTTGTCCTGCGCATTACAGGACATGCAGGTGCTCAGAAGGGTACCGCGCACCCCGCGGGCGCTGCAGAAGTGTGCACGTTATCTGCTGCTGTGGGTTTGCAGTACCCACCCCCTCCAGCCCAGGCACCAGTGGGATGCAGGCCTCTAGTGAGGCTTCTTGAAGGACCAGATCACCACAGAGGCATCGGTTGAGGCCCGAACATACGTTTGTCTATGGGACAGGACAAGCTGTCCTCTTCTTGGCATCACATGATGGCACTGGGTGGACCGTGCGCGCCCTGAGCTCCCACACCACCCCCCACCAGCCTCCCCTCCTGTGGGCGGCACGCACAGGAACGTGGTGCCCTCGTGGCCCATCCTCGATGAGAAGCTGACGGTTACTCAGGCCAAGGAGACTGAGCTGCCCTTCCTGGTCCCTGCAGCTGAGGGACGGGCTAAGGTCCCACCAAGACCAGCAGGCTGTCTGCACGCCATCTGACCTCGGGGCCGCGTGGTAGAGGAACATGGAGCTGCAGTCCTGGCTTGCGGCCCTCATCGGGCCCCTCCCATGCAGGACCTTGGCCATCTCTCCCGCTCTGGGAGTGCCCCCTCCGCCCCCCAGCTCCCCTGCCCCTCGCCCCCGGGACAGTTCTTAGTGGTGTTACTACTCTTGGCGCCCCGCAGATTTCAGGGCACGGGAGGCTTGGGCTGGGCCCCGCTCTGCCTTCTGAACTTCGAAAGGACCCCTGCTTCTCTGTGATGGCGCAGTTCGGCAAGTAGCCTCCTCCCCTCCCAGAGGCCTGGCTGGGTCTGGGAAGGGGACAGGGAAGGGACAGAAGCCCTCGGGGGACAGACAGCCTGACAACAAGACACCACAGCTCTATGCAGAGGGCTACTGAATAGCATAGGGACTGTGTGACCATCACAAACAGACCCGAGCACAAATCAGGGGAGAGTTCCCCGAGGGGGTTGGGGGCCAAACCACCCCCCCACAGTGAGATGCCAGAAACAACCGAAGCTACAGGAACCCCCTTCCCACAGATGGCAGCCCCACAGGAGGGGAACCCCCTCGCAGAGCGGCCCGTCGGGCAGAACTCGAACCCCACACAGGTGCCCCGGGACCTGCAGGCGCTGCAGAAGTGTGCAGACTCGGGGTGGGGTTGCAGTCCCCTACCCCCGCCGACAGAAGTCCGATTGCTCGGCTTGATCGCCACTTTATGGCCATTTCCAGAAATGAATTTCACCCTCTTTGGGTGCATTTTTGGAACAATTTAGAATTTTCATTCTTATGAGCTGCTGACCGAGACAGCGGAGCCCTGGAGGGCGCTCAGCGTGTTCTGAGCTGTAGCAGCCCTGCTGGGACCGAGAGACTCGGGACGAGAGCATCTCCATAAATGTGCATCTCGGAAATGTGAACTGATTCCACTTCTGAGTCACCTCTTCAAGGGTGATGGTGTTCAAAGGCAGTTCTGTTCTCTCTTACGCTCCTTTCCTTGTGCATCGCCAGTGGGGATGGGCGCCCAGGGGATCTGGAGGCTGGGGAGCAGCTGAAACCTCCAGCACCACCAGCCTCCTCTCTAAAGGAAAGATCGGCAAGGAGTTAGGCCCTCCCTGCGTTTCAGACTCGGCACATCACCTGCTGACGAGCCCTGGGCCACCTCCACGGGGCTCGGAAAAGCAGGTGCAAGGGGTGAGAGGCATCTGTCATTCACAAATGCAGCACACCCACTGAGGTCCCGGGGATAGCAGCGTGTATATTCAGTGTAACTGGCTGATGAACCCAACAAAAATGGTCGTTTGTGCCACATTATCTGTATTTACAATGAATGGCAGACGTATGACATTACTGTGACTGGTAAATTGCCCGTTTCTATGCGTTGTTTCCAAAGAGGAGCAATTGAAGGACCCAGTAAAGGAATATTGCTACTCATAGATGCTCTTTCTTAGTATACTTTGGGCTGGAAGAGACACAAAGCCAACCCAAACTAGCTGAACTGGTATGAAGCACTTATTAACTCCAGTGATGAGAAGTCCAAAGGGAGCTCGGAAGCAGGTTTGGGAAGCAGGTCACCAGGGTCACCAAGGGCCAGGGCACTTTCTGGCTCTCTGCACAGACATTCTGAGGCTTCAACCTCAGGCTAGTGGCCAGGTGGCTTCGGCAGTCCCGGGAGTCTTAATCCCGATGGGACAGGTCGGGAGGAGGACAGCGAGCCTCTTCCCGCGGCCCTGTCCTAGGCATGAATAATCACAGGGTCACCTGTCTGCATCTGCACCAGTCCCTCACAAGAGGGGCGCGGTTACAAGACACGGGGCCGAGCCAGCTTGGCAGAGAGGATGCCGAATTTCGACCTCGCTCTTGGCCCACAGGGTGCTTACCCGGAAGCAGGTCCCCCCTCTCCTCCTGCCTCTGGGCACCTCCTCTGGATGTGCCGAGTCACCCTGGTGACGGACGCAGGCAACTGGATGCTCCGAGTCACCCTGGTGACGGACGCACAGCGCTGTGCTCGACGTCACGGAGTTGTACACTGAAAAAATGTCCACAACGGTACGTTTTATGTTAGTGTACTTTAGCACAGTAAGAAACATCCCCTGGGGACGTCCGCTGACTCAGCAGTTACCAGGAACCTTAGGGACAGGCGGGTCTGTACCCAGGACACTCACGCCCCAGAGAGCAGCCTGCGGGAGCCTCGCTCACGCGCCATCTCCCCACGACTGAACTCCATTCTTCCGTGGCCTCTGGAGTCGGACAGAATCCCTTTTTCCTCCCTGACTAGCATGCCAAACTGATTGAAGAGATCCAGTGCATAGGGACAGAGGGTGTGCATGCCAAATCAGGGCTCCTGGCCGCCTAGGGACACCCTGGCTGGGGACCCCAGGACATACCACTCCAGCCATGTCCCTCCAGCTCTGCTCTGCAGCCACCTTGGCCAGCAGCTCCAGGAGACTGTGCCTCACCCCCTTTAACGAGGTCCTTCTGAGCCATGAGGACAAGCCATCCATCCACCTGCCAGGGAGCCGCTGGGAGGGGAGTGCTCCTCCTGCTGATCCTCGGATTGCTGAGCCATGGAGGGAATGACAGGGCCAGACAGAGCCACCGCTGAAGCGGACGGATTTCTCAGAACAGGGCTCATTAGGTGGAGGAAGACTTATCTGGGGTTTTGCAACCCCAGGCAGTACATTCTAGAGCTGGGGCGGGCAGGACTTGGCCCGGGGCCAGATGCCAAGGCAGACTCTGGGGAGAAGCTCACCAGCAGACATTTCCTATTAGGGCAAGAAAACTGCAGTGTGACAGGTTGAATTTGTGTTCAGAGCATGGTTCCCTTTGATATTCTGGTAGTGAAGACTAGCCACTGTGGGCTCCAATCCATCCAACATGGGGCTGAAAAATGGGTGGCTGGTTAGGGTGCACGGTTCATGTGGAAACGACTATTTCTTCCTCTTGGAGTTGGCACCGGGAAATCTTGTCCTCTGCTGGACTCCTGGGGCACCCCACAGCTTCCCCCAGCAGCCACAGTGCTGGCCGAAGCTGGCCTAGGCATCGCCCCCCACCCTGCCCCACACTTCCCCACTGTCACCTGGCCATTCCCACTGAGTGTTACCACTCCCACCGAGCTCCCCAGCACTAGACACTGGCCGGGCCTAGCCACCGGGCCTAGGGACCGGCTCACCTGCGTCCTGCCTGCCTCTCGCAACACCCACCTGGACAATCAGGCCAGGACAGTCTTTGCAGGCGCTCTCTGTCCCCAGCCGGGGGTGGTTCTAACTGTGCTCCCCTCTGCTTTGTCTCCCATCCTACATGTGCAACGGCACGGAGTGGCAAAGCTCACTGTCCCTGTGCGCCTGGCCCATTCAGGTGCTCTGCCTGCAGAGCCTCACGTAGTCCTTATAAACCCCTGGAGGTGGATGCCGCTTGCAAGGGAGCAGGAGTTGGGGCAGGGAGCAGGCAGCCAGGTGGGCGGCGGCTGCCAGGCTGTTGGAGTCCACTGGCTCCGCCCCCTCCTAACCCGAGGCAGGCGCATCAGGGGCTTAGCATCTCGGGTTCTCCTTTTGCACGACGGGGCAGACGTCACCAGCACCTGCCTCCCAGGTGTCTGCTCGGGCTGCCAGACATTCAGAGCTCGCGGTTCTGGAAGCTGGAGGTCCGCGATCAGGGCGCCAACCAAGGTGGTTTCTGGTGAGAGCTCCCATCGGGCTTGTAGACACCTTCTGTGTTCTCATCTGGCAGAGCAGGAGACAGCAAGCTCTCTGGGGTCTCTTCTGTTTTTTTAAAGATGTATTTACTTGTGTGAGAGAGAGAGCATGTGGCTGGAGGGGGTGTGGGGAGAGGCAGAGGGAGACAATCTCAAGCAGACTCCGTGCTGAGCGTGGAGCCTGACTCTGGGCTCGATCTCATTACCATGAGATCACGACTGAGCTGAAACCAAGAGGTGGACACCCAACCGACTGTCCACCCAGGTACCCCTGGTGTCTCTCCTGATAACGGCACAAATCCCATGACCTCAGAGCCCCATAGTTAGGACCTCATTTAACTTAGCCTCCAAAAAGCCCTATCTCCAAGTATAGTCCTCGAGGGTTAAGTGTGAATTTGCAGGGGGACAAAATTCAGTCCATGGCAACAGGCCAGACATGACGAACACGTTGAGTTAATACACACAGAGCTCCTGCAACAGAGCCAGACACTCGGGAGTCATGGCATGCGATCCACACCCATGCCCTTCACCCTGATATCGGGGACACTCTCCGCCCATCTCGTAACTGGGGATGGGATGGGGGCAACGGTCCATACCCACTCTGTGTGCTTGCCGCCCGTGAGTATGGGACAAAACTTACCCTGGGGGCTTGTGAGGCCCTCCACCCTGGGCCCCTGATCTCCAGCCCCCAGCCCCGTTCCATTTCCCTGGTTGGCTCAATGCCAGAACCTGACTCCCACCCCCTCTGGGGTGCAGGAATCCTATCACCACCACAGGCCAGATCCAGCCCTGGGGACGGTTAGATTGCTCGATAAGGAATTCCACAAGGGCCCACGCCTTCACCCTCAGAAAGGCGTCCGCTGCTCATGCCGCGCAGAGACTGGGGGATGGGAACCAGACTCATGGGCCAAAGTCTATTAAGTGACGTGAGTAACTCCCCAAGGAAACCCCTCAGGGCTGCCTTGGGACTGTGTCAGGGACAATGTCTCCAACACCGTGTCCCCTCCTGGAAACAGTAAGCTCCCCACCCTTGGCTCCCCGAGACGTGTGTTTCCGTGAGGTCACCATGACCTATGCCCTGTCTGGTCACCTGTTCTTTTTGCCGACTCCACTCAGTCCCCCTTACTCTGGAAACAACATCTGTAGCTTCCTTTGGGGTCTGCCTGTGCCTCACTCTCCAGCCACAAAATCTGGGAGGGAACCGACTTTGGCCCCCAACTCCTAAGGTGAGCCCATGCCACAGGCCTGGTCAATCCAAGCAGTCCGGTCCCCAGGCCACAGTGACTGGCTCAGAGATAGCACATGACTCAAGCCAGGTCAGTTCCAGAAGTTTCCCTGGACCAACTAGGGGGAAAACCCTCTTTCCATAGGAATTGCTAGTTTAAAGGAAAGAGTCACCACAGGGCACCCAGGAGTCACCACGTGGAAACAGGCCACCTAGAATTCAAACCATACAGGGGAGTGGAAGTAGGGTCAAGAACTGGGAAGAGAAACTGAGTCCTGAGGACATCCCTGAGTGCCTGGATCAAGCAAGGCCTGAAATCCACCAGGTCAGTGAAGCAATATATTCCCTCTTCTGTGTAAGCAGGTTGAGCTGGCTTCCTGATCTCCTAACGGAAAGATGATCGCCCACCACCATCTGTTCCCAGAGCTCTATGTGTATTAACCCTCATGTGACGACAAGCCTGTGAAGCGGATACTGTTAACATCAGGTTCTGAGGCACAAAGAGCTTAACCGACCTGCCCAAGGGGAGACAGGGCGGAGCCAGTGATGGCGGGCTGGTGTCCCACTCTGGGAAAGCGGTGGCACGCACTAACTAACCCGCATGGGCCTCTAGACCACCAGTATCAGTCCTGCCCAGATAACAGTTGTGGTTGCCGAACTGACTCAGCGAGTTGTGCACAAGGCAAACGGCATCACCCGCCACAGGCCCGGACACGGCACGAACTCCAGCCCGCCTCCCTGGGGGGCGGGGCAGGGAAGGTGTGGTCACCTCCCACTGCGTGCTCTCGCCCAGGCTCTGACACTGCCCTGTGACGTGGGACAGTCCCTTTTGCCTCCGAGCCTTGGGGTCCACGTCTGCAAAATAAGACACCTAGATGGCATGTTCCCCAAGAACACTTCCAGCTCTAAGGTTTTGTGACCCTAGCCCTGCAAAACAGAAGAATGCCAGTCTGGCAGAAGCCACACCGTGGGGCCCACGACCTTCCCACTCAGCAAGGGGCGGAAGCACCTGGGGGACACTAAAGCGTTGGCTCAGAGGCTGTCCCAGCAGCCTGCAGGTGGCCGTGCCCCGGGCCAGGCAGCCAGAGCGCGTGGTTCGCAGGAACCCTGCCCCGCAGCAGACCCAGGGACTGTGGGAACGCCACCATGCTTGTCCCAGCCCCCCATGCCCCGCCTGCAGGCCTGCCCTCCAGAGGCAACCCCCGCACCCCTACACCATGTACACAGCCTCCGAGGGGGCCTCTCGCCACTGCCCCTGACCCGCACTGCCTTCCGTCTCCCCATCTCCCCCGGCACCCGGCCGAACTGGACAGGTAACCTCCCCACCTCGGGTCTCCTGGCTTCCACTGAAGCCCAGCTTTGAGAGGACAGCACAGGGGGCTGGACCGTGCTGAGAGCCCGCTGCATCCGAAGCACTTCTTAAAATCCCTGCTGTACACTATTAAGTGAACATAGCGGACATTATTAGAAAAACAGATGGAAAAAAGCCCCTACTCATCTTTCCTGAGAAATTCGTGTTTTCAAGATCAAATGCCATTTTGGTGACTTGACCCTGGACACCCGTGCGGTGAATGTCTCTCTGTGGAGGAAGGTGACCTCAGGGGCTTCTCTGGGGAGCGGGCTGCTGGGTCCTCCCAGCGGCCCCAGCACCGCCATGCCCTGGAGCATCTCACTGCCTCTCTGTCCTGCCTGTCTGTCTGTCCTGCCCGCATAGCAACTCTGACAACACAGGGTTTGGGTTTTTTTTGGTTTTTTTTGTTTGTTTTAAGTAGGCTCCATGCCCAAAGTGGGGCTTGAACTCGCGGTCAAGATCTGAGAACAAGAGTTGGGCGCTCCCCCCCACTGAGCCACCCAGGCGCCCCCTAACAACGCAGGCCTCAGGGACACAGAAGTGGGGACCAGGAGGATGCACGAGGGAGGAGCTTCTTGGGGTAAACCCGGGGTCCGCACACCCCGCACCCTGGGATCAGCTGGGACTGAAGAGCATTACTTCTGTATTTACACTAACCTCCAACTCAGTGTTCGCATTTCCTTTCCTTAAAGATGCAGGCAATAGCCACGATAACGTTACTAGAGCCTGGTCTTCCTCATCAACAGAAATCACGGATATTTCTGTACCACAGTGCAGCTGGGAAGATTTCTCAATATACCATCAACACAAATCACTATTTCAAAGTTACAGCACATATTTGACCCATGGCTGGATCTTCCCATTTAATGTATTAAATACAGAAACACGGTGTTTCAGTATACAAATTTGGTAGGGTTTTTTAATAATTATTGGTAATTTTGAAAATTATTTTTCAGTATCTTTGGTTTTCTTTGTATTTGGCTTCTCTGTAGGCATTTAAATGCATTTTTAAGGGTCGGAACCTCTGGATTTGGGTCTTTTTTTTTTTAAGATTTTATTTATGTATTTATTTGAGAGAGAGAGAGCGAGTGAGCTGGGGAGGAGCAGAGGGAGCGGGACAAGCAGACTCTGAGCTGAGCATGCAGCCCAATACGGGGCTCGATCCCACAACCCTGAGATCATGACCTGAGCCGCAATCAGGAGTTGAACGTTTCACCGACTGAGCCACCCAGGCGTCCCTGGATTTGGGTCTTTCCGATATCTCTTCCGGGGCTCCAACCAGCCACTCTTCCAATTCAGACTCTAGAAGGACATTTGGAGGCTCTGGGTGCCAGGGAAGGAGGGAGGCATGACCGCGAGATGCTGGTCAGAGGAAGGGAGCCCTGCGGAGGCACGTGGCTCAGCAGGTGGGTTAGGAACCTCCCCCACCCGCCCCTGAGGCCACTCCGGTCTACACACCGTCTCTGGGCTACACCTGTTGTCTGCAACATTGGCTCAGGGTTCTGAGCTTTGTTCTCCTGCTGGAGGCACTCCGCTTAAATCTTCTCTCCTACTCTCCAGATTTTTATTGTATTTTCTACAGTGCTTGTGGGCACCGCTGGGTGTTCTGACACTGTCGGCGTGCTCGTGCTCCGGATGAGCCCCGTTGCTAAGAAACAAATCCGAGATGTATCTTTAAACACACAGCTCCATAAAAGCACATTCCTCTGCACTCAGCTCCATTCTGCCTGTTCTTGGGCCACTTAGGTTAAACTAGCCGCTGTTCTCCAAAAGTCTCATTTGGAGCCTCGAGGCAAACCCGATGAACTGCTCTAATTACCCAGAGAATCCACTGTCAGAGCTCAGGGCGACGGCCATCGGCAGAAAGGGGGGCACCGTCCTGGCCACAACGGCCTGCAGACTCCGAGCAGGGAGGGTGCTTGGGAAGGGGGGCCCCCAGAAGGCCCCGCTCAGGCGGAGGGGGCAAGAAGGGCCCTGACCGGGGTGCCTGGGTGGCTCAGTTGGTTAAGCGACTGCCTTCGGCTCGGGTCATGATCCTGGAGTCCCGGGATCGAGTCCCACATCGGGCTCCCTGCTCAGCAGGGAGTCTGCCTCTCTCTCTGACCCTCCCCCCTCTCATGCTCTCTATCTCATTCTCTCTCTCAAATAAATAAATAAAATCTTTAAAAAAAAAAAAAAAAAAAAAAAGAAGGGCCCTGACCAGTGGACACAGCTCAAGGGACCAGCGAGCCACAGCCCTGTCCTTGGCTGTCCTGTCCTTTCGGCATTTCTAGGAACCATTGGGCTCACCATTCCCTGCAGAGCGGTTCCAAGTTAAACATGCTTTAGACCAAACCTGACCACAGCTTCTGTCCCTGGAGGGCCCCAGGCTTCCCCACCCCAACACATGTTCCCAGACGAGAACAGTGTTTAACCAGAAAAAAATAAAATAAAACATGGGCAGAGGACCTCAATGGACATTTCCCCAGAGAAGACACACGAGTGGCCAACAGGTACACGTAGATATCACAAATCACCAGGAAAACGCAAATCAAAGCCTCAATGGGCTCTCCCCTCAGACCTTCAGAATGGCCATCATCGAAAAGACCAGACATGACAGGTGCTGACAGGTGCCGGCGAGGACATGCAGGAAGGGGACCCTCGTGTGCTGTCAGTGGGGATGCGAGCTAGTGCAGCTGCTCTGGGAAACAGCGTTCAGGGTCCTCAAGAAATAGAAGCACTGAATGAATGATCCAGCAATCCCACTTCTGGGTATTTATCCACAGAGAATGAAATCACTATCTCACAGAGACAGCTGCCCCCATGTTCCATGCAGCCTTCTAGCCAAGCTAAATGTCCGTCGATGGACGAACAAAGAAAACGTAATATATACACAGCGGAATATTATCCCGCCTCAAAATCAGAATGAAACTCTGCCATTTGCGACGTGAATGAAGCTTGAGGGTTTGAGGCTCCATGAGGTAAGCCTGACACAGAAAGACACACGCTGTGTGATCTCACGTGTGGAACCGAAAAAGCCCAGCTCACAGCGACAGAGAGTAGAATGTGGGTACTGGAGGCTGCACCACGGGGGAGAGGGGAGAAAAATCAGTGCCTTTGGAGCCTGGAAAAGACATGGAATCCTCACTGTGCTCCGGGCACTATTCCAAGCAGTTTCTGTGGAACAACCCATTTAATCTTCAAGAGGCCTGTGTGGTGGGTCCTGTGATTGCCCCCGTATTGCGGATGAAGAAACTGAGGCACAGAGGGCTTAAATAACTTGCCCAAGGTCACACAGTTCTCCCCTGGTAGAGTGGGATCCAGGAGGGATTCCCCCAGCAAAATAAATTAGTTCTACCTGGCAAGGGGTCACCAGGATTCAGGGAAGCACTCACCACAAAAATTCTGGATCCTTGGCTCCCATCATCAAATGACCTTTGTGCTCGAGCACCTGACCCTCCTATGTCCCCTCCTCTGTGCAACGCGGCAGGTGGTGGTACTTCTGCTTACTGTTTCCTCCCAAAGGATGAAATCTTCCCGCTCCTGACGAGGGGAGCGGAGACCGGTCCTGACCTGCCTGCACCCGGAACACCACAGAGCATCTTGGAAGGCCATGCCCCGAGGGCCACACGCTGACTCAATGAGGAGGGAGGTGCTCCCCCACCCTGCTGCATCAGTCCCGGGATGCTGCTTCCCACTCCCGCTCACCGCCCACCAGCCCCAGCCGAGAGCCAAGCTACCTGCCACTGAGGCATTATTTAAAAAACAAAAACAAAAACAAAAACCTTTACATTAAATGTGTGTTACAAGAAGAGGCTGGTGCAGCGCGGGTGCTGAGCCCCACTCCGGCTGGGACAGTGAGCCACTTTCCGGCCGCGTGCAATGCCAAATTCCTCTGGGCAATTTCAGGGCAAACAAAAATGCCTGCAGAGCCCTCAGAGCACGTCACCACCCCCACCCCCCCGCCTTGCCAGCCAGGCACAACACCGCAGTGAGCCCTGCCCCCAGCCCCACGACTCCAGAGGCACAGAATGTCAGCCCACACTCCGGGTTTGTCTTCCTCCTCTTCAAGAGACACACTCAACAAACCCCCAGTCGACAGCAGCTGTGTGGCCACAGACTTCTGTAGACGGGCCGGTCCGTGGGCCTTTTCCACTTCGCGGAGTGCTCCGTGCCCCTCTAGCACACTTCCGAACACGCCCTTGTTCAGTGCACATTCCAGGCATCCATCGGCGTGCTGCTGACATGCGCAACCTCTCCTGGACACCGCGGGTCGGCTCTCCAGAGATGGAGATGGGTAACTCCGCCACTCGGGGAGTCTGGGACGCTCTCCTCTGGGTGGCCGTGTTCGAATTTCTGGTACTACCTAAATAAAAACAGTCAACACAAAGCCTTTCTAGTAATTCGTACTTGCTTATGATTCATGATTCCGTATGAATCAAACCCCTCGGCTGAGCTAGGCAGCGCCTGGCGTGGAGCGTCTGGCCCGACACTGCTCTGCCATCTCAGGCTGACACTGCCTCCTGAAACTCCTTTTTCTGGCCGTTTCTCTCCCCAGACGTTCTTTGTTATTAGAAATCTCTCTCTTATTTGTTCTGCTTCTCCCTTGATCTCTCTGTATGTTCCATTCTCCGGGAAATAAAGCTTACCAGTGAAGTCTCTCCATGAGCCAAAGCAAATGTCTAGCATCACTGATAAGTGTGGTGCCACTGGGACCATCTAACTCTTCTTCTAATCAAATCTGCTTTTTCTCAACTACTGGCATTCTAGAGGACTATAAAATGCCTTCTTATTCAATGCCTTCTTGTCTTGTTTAACAGCTAATATTTGTTAC
Source organism: Neomonachus schauinslandi (assembly GCF_002201575.2). NCBI lineage: Eukaryota > Metazoa > Chordata > Mammalia > Carnivora > Phocidae > Neomonachus > Neomonachus schauinslandi. The sequence goes on along the minus strand of NW_025408846.1, from coordinate 24,763 downwards.
ATTTTTATTTTCCATTGCAAACGTTCAGCATTTTAGCAGTATTGTGAATTAAAATAGAATTTTTTTTTTTTTTGATGAATCTGGTTCAAAGGGAAAGAGTCTCCAGGCTCTCCACTGCCCCTCGGGCAGCTCCAAGGTCGGGTCCTCCAAGGCTTTGTGAAGCCAAGGTTTGGCGAGACAGTGCAGGTCACTCTGACGTGGGCTGGACCACTGATGGGCCACGCAGGTACCCGTGATCCCCCACCCGGGGGCTGGCCCCCTTCTCCCCTGACCAGGCTCACTCCCCAGAAGCCTAGGGTGTCAGATGTGGTGATTAGGGGTCTAGGTCTCTGCCATGACGTGGATCCCTGGAACCAGATCTGCAGCATTTGAGGGAGGAAGCAATGGGGTGGCTGCCAAATTCACCACCTACTCCCCCCCAACACTGCTATCAGCCTCAGCCTTCAATGTGCAAAAAATCCCCACAAAAAAATCATGTTTATGGAAATTATATCACCATGGCAACTGTAAAGGTCTCACAAGTATTTTTAAAATAGCAAATTAACAAAACCCACTTATAAAAATCTAAAATCTGTTCCTTTACAAGCATTAGTGAACATACAAATTCTAACAAACACAAAACGTGTTTTGTGGCATGACGGCCAGAAGTCAGTAAAAAGGGCTCTCGACCCTGGATTCACTGGGGATGGAGGGTTGAACCTGTGAAAACAAAAGTTTTATTTTTCTAGTGAGAGCTCGCACTTTGGATTTATTGTGGAAAATTACACCAAGCTCTCCAGGTGCAGAAAAATGTGGGTAAGAGACCTGCATTCCTGAAATACTAATTTTTTACTTTCTATTTTCACATCCCTGATGTTATTACCTTCTCCACTCTGCAAGACTATTCCATTTTTAACTCATAGGTTTTTAGCCATTGCATAAGGTTCTGCCGCTGTGATTTAGCCTGGCTGAATCTGTATTATAAAACCTGCCTCTTGGAAGTCTGCATACAAATCACAAGGAGGGGGAGAAAACCAGATTCAGAAGAACCCAACTCGAACCCCTCTGCTTCTTAAAAACGTAATTGGTGGGGCGCCTGGGTGGCTCAGTCGTTAAGCGTCTGCCTTCGGCTCAGGTCATGATCCCAGGGTCCTGGGATCAAGCCCCGCATCAGGCTCCCTGCTCCACGGGAAGCCTGCTTCTCCCTCTCCCACTCCCCCGCTTGTGTTCCCTCTCTCGCTGTATCTCTCTCTGTCAAATAAATAAAATCTTTAAAAAAAAAAAAAAAAAAAAAACGTAATTGGTATGGCCAGCAAAGGGGCTCCTTGCAAGTAGACGGTGCGCTAATCTTTGGTGTCTTTTGTGAAGATTTAATGCATAACGGGTGTGTTTTGATGACTCTTCTCATAATGAGGAATCACTGGGGGCCTTAGGAGCTCAAACACTGGGGGTTCTTTCTGTGCCAGGAGGAAGAAAAATCAAACCATGCAATGAGGACTTCATTCTTTCCCAGGTCCCAGGCTCCAAACAGTGGGGAGTGGAAGGGAATGGGGTGGGGGGCGAAAAGCAAAACACTGGGTCTTAGGGAGCGGAAAGTACATTCGACAGAGGTGGTGACTGGCTTGTGGTGCCTTCTGGCTATCTCAGGAAGCGAAAGAGGGGTGCCAGCAGTGGCCAGATGGTGCCTCTTCCAAAGTGACCATCGTGGTGGAGACGGGTCCCTAAGTATCACCAATGGATGGGGAGTGAGTTCTTCCAAGTTGGAGGTCTACAGCCCGTGGGGAAGGGGGGAGGCGGAGTAGGTGGTGGTCTGGAGGGAAAGGCAAGAGAAGGCGGGCCAGGCCGAGGAGGGCCCCAGGTGGAGGCGACGAGGGCGCTCCCAGGATGGCAGAGCTTCCGAAGCCTGGCCTCCCTGCAAAGCGAGGTCAGCCCGGAGCTTCGGGAACCAAGCACCCAGCCCACAACCGCCCAGAGGAGCTGGGCTGAGGCTGGTCATGAGGCAAGAGCATGAACACCGTACAGGATGCAGGGAGGAGGACCCCGGCTGGGACGCCGGGGCGTTGCGCTCAGCCTGGCCCCGGCCCCCCGGGAATGCGGCGAGTCACGAGCACGAGAGCCATTTGGAAGCTGGACGCCCACACTCCCCAGCCAGCAGGAAGCTCTGGCTCGGTGTACGGGCTGTTCCAGAGCTCCCAGGAGGAAGACTGTGCTAGAACCAACCTCTGTAGGAAAATGAGGGGTGGCGCGGTCGTGGTGCCAAGCTGGCGGGTTGGTATCCCCCAGCCCCGTGAAGGGGGCGCTGGCAACAACCAGCTCTGCACCCAGGGGGTCCCGGCAGGAATCGGGCTTGAGCCAGGCTCTTAACGAAGGGGCTATTGCTTTGACAGAGGTCTGGGGTGGGGGACCCACGGGGAGAGTGAAGTGCTGGGGGCCTGCAGCAGCAGGAGGCCGGTCCCAGGCCGGGCCTGAAGGCCCAGGGCGAGAGAAGGGGGTGTTGTCTGAGTCCGGAGAGGGCCGGAGGGCAGAAGCCACGGTCATAGGCAGGAAGCCGGAGGAGCCAACACCCGACCTCTCACCCCTTCCCCTCCCTCCCCTGCCAGGGCCTCCCATTGTCCAACACACCTGCAGCAGGTGAGGCAGGTCAGCATGCCGGGGCCCAGGGCAGGCCGGGGAAGAGATGCGGGGCCAGGGAGACAGGCGGTGGAAGGGTCCTCTCCTGCCCACCTCTGCAAGGGCAGGGCTCACTCCTTCAGAGCCTGAAAGCATGAAATCAGCCAGGACCAGCCAGACAAGCGACCAGCGGAGCCTCCATTCACCTCCTGACTTAAAGGTACAAGGTGCCTATGGCCCTGATCTGATATCTTTGAATCTCAGCAAAAAGAGGCAGGCTAGTAAGCACCCCTGCTTTGGACAGGTACGAAGTGGGGCCTAGACAAGGACGGTGAGCTCCATCAGCCCACGGCTGCCCTCGTGGCAGAGCTGGAAGGAGAAGCCGGGATATGGGCTCTCAGTTCTCCTTCCCAGCTCGTTATCGGTCAGCAGCTATGCTGGGATCCCGCTGTGCGCTCTGCACTGGACCAACAGTTGGGGAAGACACACAGAAAAGGTGTCATCAAAGAGACAAGACCAACCCACAGGATAAACGGGAAAGCCAGAAATGAGAGCAGCAGGTAGGCCAGATGATCCAAAAGATTAGATGCTCGGTTTTAAAGCACACTTTACCCACTGCTCCACCTCCTACCCCCAGCCAGTGTTAATGATCTTCAGACTTGGGTTAAGAATCACGACTGGTGCTGATGCCAGTCCCCTGATGGCTGGGGGTGGTGTGTGGGGAACCCCAAACAGAATGTGAAATGATGGGATGCAAACAGCACTGGGGAGACCAAGGTGCTCACCCGCTGCCTTCCCCTGGTCTGCCTTCAAGGAGTGCTTTGGTCGGTCTCCAGGCATGCCTGAGAATCTACACAGGGAGATCGAGAACATCCCTCGGCATCGGTTTCATGGGGCTCAAGTGAGAGCTAGCAGGAAAGATAAAACACACAACAGTCCCATCCAAGAGTGGGCGCGAGCCATCTGGTATCTTGCCAAAGCCATGGCTTTTCTCTGCTTTCCTTCAGTTCAAACCAGTTCCCAAGCACTGAGGCCCCTCTTATCAGGATGTATCAAACTTGGAGCCCAGCCCCAGGGACGGAGGCCCAAGACCGGCCAAATCTGCCCTCACCCAACCTGCAACTTTGGTGCGTCCTCCACGGCCCCCTTTCTGCTCTGAACTTCTAAGAACCCCAGTTATTGGGGCCTAAGATGGTTATGATTTTGTTTGTTTGTTTTTTCCCACCTCTGAGTCAGGCCACAGAGTGATTTCTGGAAGGATTCCACTTGCATGTTCAACCACAGGACCCCTGAGAGCAGCCAAGGCTAAGGGGAGGCTCTCCCTCACTCTCCTGGCATGCTCATTGGCGGTTGGTTTGAGGTTGGTTTCTTTGAGGTCCACGAATGACTCTTGGACTCCATAGGGAGATGTCAAACAGGAATAACCAAGAAATGAGACTTCTCCAAAAGAGATCTGTGGCATTGGGATCTGCCCCAGCTCTGGCTGCAGTGTTTGGATTCCTGGTCGACCCCAGAGGCAGGCCGCACAAGCAGTGGGTTTAGTCCCAACCAGCCACTGCAAGGGCAGCTCACTATGCACCCGCTGTATCTCCCAGCCTCCTGGGAAACTCGTTTCTGTTATACCCCGGCCTGCGCTGGTGGGGCAGAGGAAAAGCTCACGCTCCCAAAGGGCTGCAATAAACTTTTGCGTGACCTTGGGATTTAAATGGTACGAGTCCTGGGGAAAATCTGGGGGTCTGGGCCCTGTACGCCAATATGCCACTTCACCAGGACTCTGTCCCTGTGGCCCCAGATGGCCCCTGAGTTAGTGAGAACTGGCAGACCTTTGGTGATAAGAAAGAGCTTACAGTACTTAGAATTTAGCTGTAACTGCTACGTCTGAAATGTCTGAGTGTATTTGGCTTTTAACTATATAATTTTATAATTTTTCTTTTCAAATACTTCCACACTTGCAGAAAAGTTTCACGAATAATATGGGGAACTCCTGTCTACCCTTTACCCAGATTACCAATTCTTAATACTTTGCTACATTTGTCATTCTCTTTCTTCCATATTATTATTTATTTTTCCTGAACCCTTTGTAAATAGGCGACATACATCATGGCTCTTCACCCCTTAAACCTCAGTGTGTTTCTAGCAACAAAGTTGTGTTTTTACATATCTGTAGCACAGTTACTGTCTTTTGGAAATCGTAACATGGATATGATATTTATCTAATTGACAGCCCATATTCCAGATTTGCCAATTGTCTCAAAGATGTCTTTCTTGGGATTCTTTTTTCCTCCGGTATGGGATCTAATCCAAGATTATGCTTTACGTTTAGTTCTCAAGTTTGTTTAGTCTTCTTTAATCTTTCGTGACAATGATGTTTTTGAAAAATACCAGCTAGGTATTTTGTTGAATGCCCCTCAGTTTGGGCTTCTCTGGTTCCTTCTTCAGAAGATTTGGGTCATGCACCCTGGGTTGGGATCCTGCACAGGAGATCCCACCAGGAGACATGCGATGTCCATCTGTCCCACCTTGGTAATGCTAATCTTTTAACCGCTTCATTGGGCTATAATTCACATATCATAACATTTGCCCATCTAATAATTCGGTGTGCAACCAAGCACAATCACTTTTAGGACATTTTTGCTACCCCAGAAGAACCCCCGCTATGCCTTAACAGTCCCTCCCATGTGCTCCCAACCACACTCCTCAGCCAAGTTGCCCTCCACCTCTACGCATCAGTCAACTCTAGATTGTCCATATAAATGCAGTCGTACAGTGTGGGGTCTTTTGGGACTGCTTTCCTTCATCTGGTGTAATGTTTTCAAGGTCCAGGCGATGTTATTCTGTTCACTCAGTCAAGATGCTGTATCACTTTTCTCTTTACAAGTTAGAAGCATTCTGTGGAGGCACTTAAAGATCATGCAAATATCCTGTTTCCCATCAAAATTTCCCCCTAGATTTAATTTGATGGCTATTGCCCAAACCAATCTTTATTAAAACGGTTTACTGAGACTGATCATCTCCACTGCCCCCCTCCCCCCTTCTCAGCCATTGGGTATACCACTTGAAAGGATGGATGGTGGCCCGGCTCTTCTCAGTAAGCTCGTGACTGTCCCAGTGAACCCCCCACAGAGCAGGTGCTATGACCCAGCAAAGGGGCAGGCAACATCCCTCCTCTGCCCCATGGCCCTCCCCTGAGTGGCTGGAACACCAAGGACCCCTCAGAGACAGCACCCCCCCATCCTGCCTGCAGCCATGAGAACTCTGTCCCTCACTTCCCTCTGAGCTGGGAAGGCTGAGGAGTGACATGAAAGCCTGTGTCATGTTTGGAGTCACTAGATTCGAGGAACAAGGACCCGCTCTCTGCCCCATATTTACAGCCAGAAATCAGGACGCATTTAGTTCAGCTTGATTGCAACAGGGGTGCTAGGCGCCCGGCGAGGCAGAGGGTAAGTCACGCACAGCCCCAACCCTCAAGGAAACGATTCACGGAAGACTAAGACAACAGAGGGGTGCATGGCCAGCTCAGTCCGAGGAGCGCACGACTCTTGATCTCGGGATCGTGAGTTCGAGGCCCACGTGGGGTGTAGAGATGACTTAAATAAGTAAAACTTAAAAAAAAAAAATATATATATATATATATATACATACACACAACCAGAATTTCCGGGAAGCAAGAGGAACATCCTAAGTGGCTTGACAGACCTGGAAGGGGGAGCTCACTGCACAGAGGGGTCAGGAGGCCGTCTGAGGCGGGCCTTGACGGCTGGGGCAGGCGCTGCCCTCGATGGGGGGTGGCGGTCCCAGGCACAGGAGCACCGTATGAAAGCAAGTGGCCCCGCTGGACTAAAGAAACCAGTGGGGGAGGTCGGGGACAGTTCACTGGGTCCCGTGGGCCCCGTGCAGAGTAGGAACTGGGCCCGTGGACGGCAGGAGCTGTCGAAGGCTTCAGAGCAGAAGAGGAAGTGGTCAGAGCCGAGACGCGAGCAGAGATGGCATCTGGGGACACAGACCCTGTGTGCACAGCAACGTCGTGCCCCGGCCACACTGACCACCCTGTGACCCGGGAGGGCCCACATCCGTCGAGTGGCTCCTGCAGCCAGGCCCAAGGAGGACACGTGTCCCTCGCACAGTGCGGCCACAGCTGGCCTGTCCCCACGGGGAGGGTGTCTGTGCACCTGGGACAGGCCCTGGGGCTCAGCTTCTTCTCTGGCGCCATGCTGTCACGTTTTCCTTCCTGGTTTCCAGATGCTTCTTGGGCTCGGGAGCCTCCAGTGACGTGCGCCCAGCCCACCCAGACGCAGGTTCCTGCCCCCACCACCCCCGGGCAGCAAGCCCCCATGCAGAAGCTTCCTCGAAGCCACCTGTACTCATGTGTTCTTGTCACATCACGCGTCCTAGGATCTGAAAGAAGGCGGTCAGGGAGTAGGATTGGAAGACGGGGCAGGGGCAGGCACAAAAGACGAGGAACTGGCTGAAAACCACGGAATGGGACACTAGGTGACTGTTCCGGTGTGGGCAGGTGGCCCTGGGAGATCCGGCGGGGTGGGCACCAGAACTCCACAACCAGGCGAGGGTCACAAAAAAGCAAGTCAAATGCGCTGCTCGGCTTCCAGGACACAGAGAAGTCATGTTCACACTCTACTGCAGCCTATTGGGTGTGCAACAGCATTGGGTCCAAAACAAAGCACATACCTTAATTTAGAAAGACTTTGTTACTGCCCAGTGCGAACCGTGTGAGCTTTCGGCATCACCATCACGGATCACAGCCAGCTAGAGCCGATGTGGTAAGGAAAACTGACACAGCACGAGAATCACCGGAATGTGACACACAGACAGGAAGTGAGCAAATGCTGTCGGGGATGTGGCGCCCCTGGACTGGCTCCATCCATGGGTCCCGAGAAGGAGGTGCCAGGGACCCCCTGCGCGGGCCATCACGAGGGAGGACGAGCAGGGACGGGAAACTGACGGGTCCCTGGCACGTCGTCCCTCCCCAGACTTTGGAAGGCCCATGCACACGTTTCATTCGAAAAGTGGCAATTACAGCAATTAGGCACCCACGACAAGCAGCCCTGAGGTGGCAGGAGGGCCTCTGCAGGTGTCAGCAAGGTGACACTGCGGGGTCAGGGCGCCAGGGATGGAGGGGCCCCCTCTTAGGTAAAATGCAGGGACTGGAGCCGCCCTAAGGCTGCCTGGTCCTGGGAATGTTGGGCCATTTCCTTTGTGGAGGTCTTTGGATGGGCTGTTCTCCACAAACACCAAATTATCTTGGCATGGCTGTCAGGCTTCCCAGTCAACAACGACCAAAGCCCATGGGATGCGTAGCTCTCCCAGAGCACCCCAGCCGGGCCTGCCCCACGTTCCCGGTTCCGGAACAGCCCTGTCTTGTGTCAGCTACTCCGGCCAAGAAAACAGTCTCTCTGATGAGTTTGAATAAATGCCTAATATATCCCTGTGTTCTGCTGTTTGAATAAGAAAATGCTGTCCCCACACCATCACTTCAGCGTCCCCTTAGAAACTCCGTTCCTGGTTAGCATGGCTCAGCCTGGGGCATGTAGGCCCCGCACCCCGTTCTCCCAGGAAGCTCCCACGCTGAAGACACACCTGCCCGACGTACATCCTGCCAAGGCGTCCTCCACCTGGCCCAGGTGACGGGGTTTCGAGGCTCTGTGCCACCCACATGTGCCTCATGTAAAGGTAAAGCCTGTGGTGGCCTTTGTGTGTGCAATGCACACGCACACACGTGCGCACACTCATCACCAGTCATGCTCCTACAGCCTCTCACCCAACAGTAAAGTCAGCCTCGGGCCCTGGGTTTGGGGGACACCCCCAGCGTGTTGGGTGTGTGAGGCAGGTCTCGGCTCTGAGGGACCAGGAAGCACTTACGGGGGGGTCCTGCCCACCCTGGGAGGGGGCCCAGAAATGACCTTGGGAAAAAAGGACATTTGGCCGATGTTAAATAGTGGTTAACAGAACACAGTGACCTTGTGAGGTGGCCTAGTGGGAGTCCTGAGCCCCAGTCTACCAACAGGGATGTGGAGGCTCAGGGAGGTGAAGGGACCTGCTCAGGGTTCCGTGCTCTTGAGAACCAGAGCCAACTCTGAGGTCCCCAGCTTCCAGGATGTTTGGGGCTTCAGGAATCGGACACACAGATGGAAATGTTACTCTGTTCCCTGCCGTCCGGGTCGTTCTGTTTCAGCCCATTGCTCACTTCCCGGCTAGCCAGCTGTGGCGGAAAGCACTCCCTCACCGCCGTGACTGCATTCAGGTGGCCCCGCCTCCAGTAACTCGCACACCCATTCATGACAGCGCACCTCCCATCAGCCGGTCAGCTCCTTGAGGGAGGGGACCGCGTCTGCCTCGACTGTGGTTCTCAGCCCAAACACGGACCTGGCGCACAGTAGGGGCACGCTGCTCGCCTGGCCAGTGACACGCTGCTGGAGGCACTTGGAAGTCACTCTCCTCTGCACAGCACTCGGCGACACTTGATGGAAACACGGACTTCCTCAGTAGCATCTGCTGGCTCACCACTTCCAGCAGCTCAGTCCCTTGCAACACCTCAGAGGAAATAGGGACACTGTTGGCATTCCTGAACGTGACCCGGTCACCCTGACCCAAGCCACAGTGGGACACATCCCACGGGAGACTCACGGAGCATGTGTCCCTCGGCTCCCGAGAGTGATAGGGGGCCTCTGACCCACTGCCACACCTGACCCGGCACCGCATGGACACTGATCATAAACGATCCTGCGGGGACCCCACTGTCCCAGGCATTTCCCAGCCCTTCACCGTTGTGAAAACAGTGTCGTACTTGCATTAGACCGTCGTAACCTTACAGGAGGAGTTTGCTCAAGACAATGCTGATTCAGTTTTTCTAATTACAAAAGTAATACATTTTGTGTTCGTTTTAGAAAATTTGGGAAATGTGTAAAAGTATGAAGAAGAAAATAGTCCCCAGGCGCTCCCCACCTGTTAACATCTCGGTGCCGTCTGGTTTTATCTACCCATCTGTCTTCTACCTTGTATGCTCTTGATTTTAAGATTCCACTGATCATGAAACACACCGTGAATTTAGCAACAACTTTTTAGGAAAGAAAGGAAGAAAAGAAAGAAACCATTTCTCTTGGTATCAGTCTCACGTTCAGAAACATCCACACCGTGGGGAAAGGAGGTGCCTTAGAATCCACAAAATACCAAAGACTTGAGATCCTACGGATTGCACAATTTCAAACTATGTTTTTCCCATTTCCCCCTAAAACTTGCTGCCCCACCATCAGAAACTCTTTGTAAACACCATTTCAAGGGGTAAATAATATTCTACCATCCTTCTATTGTTGTCATCTGGGTTTATTTATAATACCATTTTTATAAAGTCATTTTTACGTCCCACGCGGAGCTTGAACTCACAACCCTGAGATCAAGAGTCACCCGCTCCGCCCACCGAGCCAGCCAGGCACCCAGGTTTGTTTATAATTTTCAATGTTACAAATAAGGCTTCCTGGCACATCTTTATGCATAACTTTCTGTCCCTGTTTTTGATTGTTTTCTTAGGATGAGTTCCTGCAAGTGGGATTACTGACCTAATGGGTATGAACATTTGAAGACTCTTGATACCTAAGTGCCAAACTGGTTTCCAGAAAATATGTCCCAATTTACATTCCTATCAGTGACACATAAAAGCCCCTTCTCTTTCCGTGGCATTGATTCCTATCCAGGAAAAAAAAAAAAGGCAAGTAATACAGGTATACAGTTTTAAAAAAATCAAACAGAGGAAAAAGGGCTTTTAGGGGCCAGCAATACTCAGAGAGCTCTCGTGGCTGAGTCCAGCTTCCCAAAGGCAAGCACTTCTATTTATGGAGCCCCCGTCATGAACGAGGCACTGTTCTAGGGTGCAGAGATACAGCAATGAACAGAACAGACCAAAACCAGCCAAACAAAAAACAGACAATAGAGAAAATAAGTTAAATATACAGCATGTTTGATAGCGAGAGTGCTCTCGAGGAAAAGGAAGTAGGGAAAGGTAGGGCCTGTGGGGAGGAGGGAGAGTGGGGAGGAGGGGGAGAGCTGCTCTCTTAAGTAAGATCATCTGGGAGGGTGTTGGGGCTGAACTGTGTCCCCTCAAAATCCACAGGTTGAAGTCCTCACCCCCAGCACCTCAGACTGTGACTGTATTTGGAGATAAGATCTTTTTTTTAAAAGATTCTTTCATTTATTTGGCAGGGGGGGGCGGGTAGGGAGGCAGAGGAAGAGAACCTCAAGCAGACTCCCCGCTGAGCAGGGAGCCCAACACGGGGCTCGATCCCACGACCCCGAGATCATGACCTGAGCTAAAGAAGCCAAGAGTCCGGCATCTCTGAAGATAAGATCTTTAAAGAGGTGATTAAGTTAAAATGAGGTCTTTGGGTGGACCCTAATCTAGTATGACTTGAGTCCTTAAAAGAAGGGGAAATTAGGACGCAGACACGAGCACGCACAGAGCAAAGACGGCGTGAGGACAGCCATCTACAAGCCAGGCAGAGAGGCCCCAGGAGAAACCAGCCCAGCCTCCAGGAGCGAGAAGATAAATTCCTGTTGCTTAAGCCACCCAGTCTTTGGTGCTGGTTGTGGGGGCCCCAGCACCCCCAACACAGGCGGCCTTGCTGAGTCCGTGACATTGGAGCAAAGCCCTCGGGACGTGAATGAGCGAACCACATAGATATCTGTGGGACGAGTCTGCCAGGCAGAAGGAACAGCAAATGCAAACCCTCTGAAGTGCGAAGGTGCCTCTTCAAATAGCCAAGGAATGGCAAGGAGGCCAGTGGGGCTGGAACCGAGGGAGCGAGAGGGAGAGGAGTGGGAGGTGAATCCAAAGGACAGCAGATGGCAGATGCTCTGCAGCTGCAGGCCCTGGAACGGGGCTAGTCCAAACTGAGACGTGCTGTAAGGCTTTGAAAACGTAGTATGTAAAAAAGAAATAGTAAACATTTCATTAATAATTTTGATTGACATGCACTGGATGATAAATATATTGGATATACTGAGTTAAATAAATATACTAGTAAAGGTAATTTCACCTCTTCCTTTTAGTGTTTTATGATATAGGTACTAGAAAATTTTAGATTACACCTGTGGCTCATGTCATATTTCTTTGGGAAAGTTCTGACCCAGGGCCTTGTGGGTTATGATAAAAGCTTGAGCTTTTGCTCTAAGTGACATGGAGACTTTGGAGGGTTTCCAGCTCAAACGATGACCTGATCCGACTCACTCGTGTTTTCAAAGGATTGCCCTGGTGGCCATGTTGAAGAGAGACCACGAGGAACATCAATAAAAGTGAGCAGACCAGTTACGGGCCCATGGCAACCATTTAGGAGGAGATGGGGCTTGGACCAGCAAGGCAGAAGCAGCGTGGTAAGAAGTGGTCAGATGCTGAATTGATTTTGAAAGCAGAGCCAGGAGCATTCCCAGACAGATTGGGTGTGGGGTGAGAGAAAAAGAGGAGTCAAGGATGAGTCCGGGTTTTTGGCCTGAGCTCCTGGAAGGATGCCATTTGCTTCGAGGGGGATAAAGAAGGGAGAAGCAGGCCTGGAGAAGAACATCAGGAGCTTGGCTTTAGGTGAGTTAAGTCTCAGATGCCTGGTGGGTTGCAAGTGTAGATGCTGGGAAATCAGCTGGGTGTAAGACTCCAGAGTCCAGGGGGAGGTCTGAGCAGGAGATCTGACTTTAGGAGTGATCATCATAAAGATGCAAGAGAAAGCCAGGAGAAACCATCAAAGGGGCCAGTGTAGGGGGGAAGAAGAGCAAGGTCAAAGAGAAGGCCAAGATCAAGAGCCCCGAGTGCCCAGGGACTCCCAAGGTTGGAGGCTGCCAAGACAAGCAAGGGAGACAGAGAAGGCGCTGTGAGGCACAGAGAAAACCAGGAGAGGGGAGTGTTCCAGAAGCCAGAGGAAGACAGTGTTTCAAGGAGGGAACAGGTACTGTGTCCAATGCTACTGAGCGCTCCAGGAGAAGGAGACAGAGATCTGGCCACGGGATTTAGCAACCCCGAGGTGCTGGGGATCCTGAAAAGTACAATTCAGGTGAGTGGCGGACGCAGAATGACTACAGTGGGTTCAAGAGAAAGCGAGAGGAGAGGGATCAGTGACCGCCAATCCAGGTAACTCCTGCAGGGAACTATACTGTAAAGGGCAGTGGCGGGAGAGGGGTAGAAGATCAAAAGAGGCTATTTTTAAAAGGGGGGGGACAAGGTCAGCATGTATGTACACTGCTGGGAATGAGCCAGTTGGTAAAGAAACAATGGTGATATCAGAAAGAGTGGGAATTCTTCTGATGTTTTTCTAATCTCCAGAGTATACTTATATTGCTTTTTCGTGTTTTATCAACATTAGACATTGACTTTCTGCTATGATATGTAAGATCAGCTAACTTACATCAGCCCTCATCTTCCTGTCACTCCTGTCCCAATACTATCCCAGTATATCATTGACCCACTATTGTTCCACTGTCCCAACATAGCCTTATTTCGGTTCATCCACTGATCACCTTGGTAACCTTTATGTCTTGATCTGCAAATGATGGACAGCATCCCTTGATTCTCCCCTGCCCTTTGTACGAGGAGGGTATTCACACCTCTACCCTACCCTCTCCATGTCAGTCAGCTTTGGTAGGGTGCACTAGGACAGTAACAATGCTAATTACTACAAAATCTCGGCAACTCACGTTTATTTCTTATTCATGTGACATGCTGTGCTGTGCTTCTGACGTCCCTTTTTATTCTGGGAGGCAGACTGAAGAGCAGCCCCATCTGAGACCTGCCACTCTCATGAGAGAAAGAGAAGACCAATGCCAGAACCTCACAATGCCTCTTAAAGTGTCTGCTCAGTCATTGCATATGTCACTGCCACTCACATTCGATTGGCCAAAGCAAGTCACGTGGCCAAACCCGTTATCAGTGGGCAGGGAAGGAAATATTCCCCTCCCTCCCACAGGAAGCATGGCAAGCCATATGGCATCAGGTGGGGATGTGCCATCCTCTTTTCAGGGAGGACAGTGAATAATTGGGAATAATAACCTATCACAACCCACCTGCCAACTTCTAGAAGCTATAGTTGTCATTTTATATTGTGAAGGTGGAGAAACTTTACATCTTCCTTTATAGCTATTATTAAGCAGGCTTCAGTGCCTTGTCTGTGGTTGCTTTTAAAAGCTGAAAACCACCGAGCAGCATTTATATTATTATGACTAAGCAAATATTCTTTGCTGTAGAATCAAAGAGGTGCTAAGAGCCCATATTGTGCACCACTGTTCCAATGGCACAGGCCCTATGCACTTCGAAGAGCCTTTTTTATATATTCCATCATTTGCTCCATATCAGGCCACATTTTGATTTGCTTCATATTTGAGCTATGCCTTTCATGAAAAATTTTTCGTCTCCCTGAAGTTGCTGATTACATCTCTTTTTTTATTGTTGGTGGAAGAAACATGTGCTTTCTACACTGTATCCCCAATATCCTCCAAATTCTTTCTCATTCCATTTGTTGTTTGGAATATTTTTCTTCTTTTGTGAAGTCTGCTGACCTTCTGATCTAATTGGGCATTTTGCTTCATTTTTGGATCTTAATGCTTTTGTATGGCCTTTTGTCTTTACTGCTGTTACTAATTGCCTTGTTTTTCATCCAAGGTTTAATTTCTGGCAGTCCCAGTAATACTCTTAGCTCTATGGAATGTCCCCTTCTCACACCATTCTCGGAGAACTCTTTCCTGGGGCCTTCAGCCTCCCACTCTAAAGAAGACTGCCTGCTCTCAGGCCCGCTGAACAATTTTATCCCCGATTTTCATGGCTGCCCTGAATTGGATCCCTTGTTTCCTGGATCTCATATCTTCTCTCTTGATTTTCTCTCTGGTTTTACTGAAATACATACTTAAATAACTGCCTTAAAAAGGTTGAATAGGATGTAAACTTCCTTGGTCCTTGCATCCTCAGGACCACCACACTTACATATAAAATAAAGGCATTGGACCGGATGACCTCTAATGCCTATTCCAGGAGTATAATTCTAGTCAATATTCATTCATATATAGCATACTATATCAAGGAGAAATTTAAAATGGTTGCTGCTTTCAAGGAACTTACATTTACAGAGGTAAAAAATAAACTCTTGAAAAACAATTTAAAAAGTCAGCAGTAGATGCCACAAGATAGGGCAATATTCATCATCAGTTTGAGCCTCGGGGCTGGAGGAAAGACAGAGAGAAGCTGAGCCAGCCTGTGGGGCTCTTACCAGGGAAGCAGACTTTCGCTGGGTGTCAAAGAGTAGGCAGTATATTAGAGATAGATTAAATATCTATGAGTATTCTCCAGTAGATTTGTGGCCAACATTAGTCTGAAGGCATGGTCAATGGTCAAGGGAAGCTCTCCCCACTACCACTTCCCTGTCACCATCTGAGTTATCAACAATTTCATTTCACCGAGTCAGTCAATAGAGATAACATTTTTAAATATAAAAGTATAACTTTGCCCGTAACCAACAGACAAACTCTCTGTCCATTCTGGGACATAACAATGAACTTTCATTACATATATGAATACTTGCGTGTAAACTTATAAGTGCCCTATTTTTTGGACTATGAAGTTACTGACAACGGTCTGTATTAGTAGTGTGTCACTGAATAAGACGAGGTGGAGGGGCACTCTCTTTACCAGCATCCATGTTTTTAAAGATTTATTTATTTGTTTGTTTGTTTGAGAGAGTGTGTGTGCATGTGCACGAGCAGGGGGGGAGGGGGAGAGGGAGAGAGAAGCCCATCTCACGACCCTGAGATCATGACCTGAGCCAAGAAAACCAAGAGTCGAATGCTTAACTGACTGAGCCACCCAGGCGCCCCTACCATCATCTCTTTTTATGTTTTGTATTGTTCCAATGAGGAGTCAGAGTGACCATAAATCATAAATCCCAGGAGAGGAAGCATCCCTCTATGGAGTGACAGCACTGTTGCTTACATCAACAAGGCCCCAGGGACAGTAAGGACTGGGCTTCTCATGCTAGATGAACATGAGACACCCGCATCAGAGGAAAAACATGCCTTCATCCAGCCCCCCACCCCCTCCCCTCTGTCCCATTCGATTTGCCAATGAGGAGAAGACTTGCAGAGAAGGAAGTTTCCAGAAAAAAGAAACGATCTTTGGGCCAAAGGTCTGACCAGTTTCCAAAGAGTGGGAGTGAAGTCAGGACAAGCAAGGGCTTGGGGCCTTGTGGCTGATTTCCTGGGCAGGGTCTCACCTCCTGCAACACCTCTTGGAAGCTTTCTCTGAACTCCACTTCCACCTAGGAAGAATTAACTGTGCTCAAACGCTCTGGTCTTGCTGCCATGACAGCATTTATCAAATTCAAACAAAGTTTGCATCCATTTTCCCCAACAGTCTATGACACCTCGACTGACTTCTTCATTGTCACACCCCAGAGCCCGGTATGTAGTGGTTGCTCTGTGTTGGTTGAATGAGTGAGAGCAAATGCATCGGAAAAAAGCTGCACTTCATAAAAGGGCAGAGCCCGACATCAATAGTTTTCACGGGAGCTTCAGATAAGCCGGAAGGACCTAGAGGAGGGGATCTAGGCCAAGGCGATGATTTCCAGGCGCTGGGGCCACTCACACCACTCATGGAGGACAAAAAAACAAAAACAAAAACAACACAAAACAAAACAAAAAATGCCTGCGAGTTTTGCATGGCCTGCCTTGTCACCCCGGGCTCCACTGAAGGTTGAGGGGAGCAGAGAGATCTACAAGGACTCAAAGCCAAGGTCCCGAAGAAGCACCCTGCACAGCCAGAGGTGGGGGGCAGTGCTCAGCTCTGCAGAAGGGCCAAGGGCAAGAGGAACCCACCCTCCCCGGAGCACTGCCTCTGCGCCCAACCCCTGAGCTTTCTAGAATTTCATTCTGTCCTCTCCACAGCCCAGAGTAACAAGCATCCTTGCCTTACAGGTGAGAAACACCACCCAGGATCAGGAGCTCCTCCTTGGGGGTGCAGAAGGGCGGGGGCCTGCATGCCAGCAAAGTGGACAATGACAAGCAAAACAAAACGAAAAACATGCCTGGATTTGGTCCTTGAAAATTCAGAAACCTGTACACGCTTGGCTCACCTGTTTTATTAACTTTTGCAGTTTGCTAATTTTCCCTTTATTTTCTTCTGGCTTCTCAGAAAGGTTTCTTAGAAAAATCCTATAGAGTTCTGATCTAACAAAGGGAGGTGCAAAGAGGGAAGAAAGAGCTGGATGCCCAGGGCAGGGGCATAACCCGCGGTGGGGAGGCCTGCACAGGTGCACAGGTGGGCACAGCTGCGGCCTCCTGCTGGTGGTCCGCCGCGGGGGGGGGGGGGGGGTAGATACCCCCACCCATTAGCAGCTTGGGGCAGCCCCTCCCAAGGGGGAAACAGAATGCATTGGTTTCCTCAAAAGACCGTACAGGGTGCCATTTGCTTCACCACTTTTAAAAAAGTGTAACGAAGACCCATCCCCGCTCTCGATCTTCGCGTCCCCGTTTGTACTCCAGCAGGTGGGAATTTCTGACACAAACGAACAACGGCTATCTGTCCCCGCGGCGTCCAAGTGTGCGGACAGCCGGCCTGGTGACACGGCCCCGGGGGCTGGCTGCTGGACGCGCCGCGAGGGGGGAGCATGGCTGCCGCCCACCTAACTTCCTGCTCAGACAGATCTGTGGCCCCGGCGCCCCGCAGCCGCCCAGGGAGCGCACAAGCACAAGCAAGCCCCGAGGAGAAAGTGAACGCGTCCTGCGTGAATGAGTGTGACCTTCCCTACCACCGGCACGGCACGGGCCCCGGGGAGCTGGCTAAGCGCGAGGCCGTGAGAAAGGCCAAAGTAAAACAGCAAACGGCTTCGAGCTGACCTGTTCTTGGGAACTTGGAGCCATGCACTGGCAACTGGCTGGCGCAGGGGCAGGCTCTCTCCTGGGGAGGGCACAGAGGTGCCTGCCGCTCCAGTCCCGCACGCATTTGGGGGGGGCGGGCTCCCGGCAAGAACAGCCGGTGCCAAGCAGGCGAGCCAGGAGTTGGGGGAGGGCACGCAGACAGAGATTTGGGGTGGGATCAGGAGAGGGAGGGTCAGGGAAACTTGGGACACTGGGACCATCAGGGCGCCCTCCAGGCAGCCAGAGTCCCACACAGAATTACATCGGCGCGCTCCCCACTTTCTCAGGAACGGAAGGGACGGAAGGGAGCAAACCCACAGGCATTGAAACTAATGAGACCGCCCCCCGTCCACCCCACCCGAGCCCTGCGGGTGCTGGCGGAATCGCGGACACACCGGAAGGAGGCGGAGGACACTCGCCCCCGCACGGTCCGCACTCCGCAAAGGCGGGCGGGCTCGCGCGGTGTCGCCGAAGCCCGGCTCGGCCGACCTCTCCAACGCCCGGGAGCTCGGTCGCCGCCGCGCTCCCCCGGCCCGGCCCCGCGCCCCTCGAAGGAAGGGGCTCGCGGGAGGGCGCGCGTGGCGGCGACGAGGAGCAGGATTTCGGGCGTCTGGAGCGGAGCCTCGCCGGGGCCAGGAGGAGCCGTCCGCGCCGCCGCCCGCCGGCACCGCCCCCCCCCGGGTCCCCGGCAAAGTTCCGGCTTTTGGGGCCGGACCACGACGCTCACAGTTGGGAGGAGGTGAAGGGCGGGTCAGGGAGGCTCGCGCCGCGCCTCCCCCCGGGCGCCTACTCCGCGCGCCTCGGCCACCCGCCCGGGGGCGCTGGGAGCGCGGGCGCCACCCGAGGGCGTCCCCAGTGCCCTCCGCGCCGGGTCCGGGGCGCAGGGGTCGCGACCGCCGCGTCTTACCCAATCCCGGCACGAAGGTGTTGAGGAAGAGGCAGATGACGGCCACCGGGAAGGGCATGTAGGGGATGGCGGCGCGCAAGGGGCCCTTCTTCTCGCGGACCTGCACCACCACCCCGCTGGACGAAGACGCGGCGCGGGGGTCCGCCGCCGCCGCCGCCGCCGCCGCCGCCGTCTCGGCGTCTTTGTGCGAAGGCTCCATGGCGCGGCGCGCGCAGGGGCGGGTGGCGGCGGCTCGCTCCGCGCCGAGCTCAGGCGGCCAGCGTGCTCCGGCGCCGCGCGGCTCACGGAGAAGCCCGCACTCCCGCGTCCCCGCGCGCCCGGCCCTCTGCAGCGCGCTGCGCCGCGCCCACACCCCGGCGCGGGGCGGAGGGGGTGGCGCGGCGCTCGGCGACAGCGCTCCGACGCCCCTCCCCGCCGGGCCCCTTCCCCGCCCTTCTCTCCGCCTCCCCCCCGCCCCCCCCCAAAATGCCACTTACGGATTCGGGCGGAGGCAGGAAAGTAGAAGAGGAACGCGGAGGGAGCCCGCGCGGTTCAGGTCCTGGGAGGGATGGACGCACCTCGCCTCCCCGGAACAGGTGAGCCGGGCGCCATCCTCGGCCCGGGACACCGCGAACGGGGCTGGTGTGCTCGGCCGGCCCTGTCGCGAAAGCCGGGAGCTGAGTCCTTTCATCTGGAGGAAGCACACAACGCTGGGCGGATTGAGGCCAGGGGCGCACAGCGCCCGGTGCCTAGTAGGCCTTCAACGCATTCCCATTTAAGTGGATTTCGTTCCAGTCGATAATATAGCTGAAAGCAGGAGACGCGGCTTTTCAAACAGGTTCAAAAGACTGGTTGAACAATGCTGGGAACCAACCCCTGAACTGTCCTGGACGCAAACCTAGCCTTTTGCTCTCGACGTGGTAGTTCAAAAGCCAGCGAGGACACAGCGCCGTCTGGTGTCGACAACGTGACAGTTAGTAGAAGCGAAAGGGTTCGGCCGCAGTGTCCAAGCCCGCGGCGGGAGGCCCCACACTGAATTAGGGGTTTGGGGGAATTTTTTTTTAAGTAGGCTCCCTGCCCAGCATTGGAGCCCAACACGGGCTCCAGCTCGGACCCTGAGATCAAGACCTGAGCCGAGATCAAGGGTCCGAGGCTTATCCCAGGCGCCCCTGAATTAGGGTTTTTGAATAATGCTGCCCTCACCTCCACACCTGGAAAAAATGATCGGATGAAAGCAACCACCTCCTACCTTAGGGAGATGTTCAATGCGTCGGAATTACCCAGATATTCAGAAAATCTTCTGAATAATCGGAAGAAGGTTTATCCATGTCCTTCTCTGTGACCCTCCTTCTCCAGGAATAGTAGTGATTGTACCACCCTAAATCAGCGCCTGGGCCAGAGAAAGGATGCTGAAAGACCACAGATTATTTTACGGGTATCTGAATAAAATAATTTTAAAAGCAAATGCTCACTAGTGATGATACTGTGGATGCACACTCACGTGCACGCTCGGGTGCATGCACACACAGTAACTAGCTTGGGCCTGGCAGTCGGAGTGAATGAGACTGAAAGTTTTAGTCACTACTCAGCCACTAATTACCTGTATGACTTAGAAGAACTCGTTGAACCTTTTCTGGGCTCAGATTGTAACATCAAAGCAGGATTCAATACATATTTATTGAAGGCCTAATACCACTCCAGTTCTGGGGAGAGTTAGGAAGGAGTAAAACCCAGACTCTGTCTTCAAGGGTCTAATAGATTAACTGAGCCACGGTGATAGGGTCAGACAATGATAGATGTCCCCGCTTGGCAAGCTGAAGGTGCTGAGCGAAGCTGGGCCTGCCCCTGGAGCTGTTACACACTGTGGCTGTAGCAATGGCTAGAGCCAGCTGCTTGCAGGAGACGTGTTTTATTTTAAACAAACACTTCCAGGACGCCTGGGGGGCTCAGGCAGTTAAGCCTCGGCCTTCGGCTCAGGTCATGATCCGAGTGTCCTGGGATTGAGTCGCAGGTTGGGCTCCCTGCTTAGCGGGAGCCTGCTTCTCCCTCTGCCTGCCACTCCCTCTGCTTGTGCTCTCTCTCTCTCTCTGACAAATAAATAAAATCTTCTAAAAAATAAAATTAAAAATAAACACTTCTTTATTGGAGCACTCTCTGCCAGGCACCCTTTTAAGCACTTTACACATTTTCACTCAGGGAATCCTTATCAAACCTCTCTGGAGTATCATTTATTCTCTATTCTGCTGATGAAGGATAATCCTGGGAGCCCAGAAGGGTTGAGTAACTTGCACATAGTCACCCACTAGTAAGTGACAGAGCTGGGATTGGAATCAGGGTGATCTGGCCCCAGAATCCATACAGATAACTGTTATTTTATCAGAGACCCAGGAAATAACCCACATTCTTTGAATATTCTCTCGCAGAGCACCTGAACTATTTTAGGGCCATGCAAACACTAGTCTTCCTGGGGAAAAAAAAGGATTTCAGGAAAGAAAGGAAAAAAGTGGGTTTACATCTCCCAATTTGCCAGATGATTCGCTTAATGTCTGGATGTCAGAAAGACATCCGGACAGAGGGACAGCACATACGAAAGCAGGGAACATCCCACGGATTGCAGTATGTCTGGGGCTCGGGCTCATGTGGGAGGGACAGGAGTTGGCTGTGGGAGTGGGAAGGAACCTGGTGAGGAAGGGTAAAGGAATCTGGATTTTATCCCGGTGGCCATGTGGAACCCCTGGAACATTCCCAGCAGGGGTGTGGCATGGCATGAGTGTTCCAAGTCACTAGTACTCTGTACCAAACTACCCCGGAATTTGGTGGCTTGGCCCAACCTTTTGGCAATGATCACAAATTCTGTGGGTCAGGAAATGTCTGGAGACTCAGCTGGGAAGACACAGACGGTGGCAGCTGGAGCAGCTGGGGCTGAGGATTCATGTCCAGAATGGTGCACAGGTCTGGTACTTGAGAGCTGGCTCAACCAGGACCATTCCCTAGACCTCTTTTTAGCAGAAAAAAAATAACAATTCTGCTGAAATCTGCTTCCACACTGCTCTCGGGCACTGTTTTAAGCACTTTACACGTTTTCACTCATTTCACTCTAAGAAATTCGTACACCAACTGGGATGGCACCTTCTGGCCAAGACTGGCATTGTGGCATTGACGGTAGAAAGACAGATTGTGCTTGAAGCTCTGTGTCTTTGAACAATTTCTTGACCTCTCTCAGCCTCACGCTCCAAAATTAGAAATACTACCTATCTCATTTGTCTATGTATAAGGATTAAGCGAGAGGATATGTGGAAGGCACTCGATAAATGGCAACCGAGTGAGGAGGTTTTTCATCCCAAGCGATCGAAAGTCAACACGGGCGCACCTCGGTTGCGCAGTCAGTTGAGAGTCCAACTTGGTTTCGACTCACGTCCTGATCTCAGGGTCATGAGATTAAGCCCCACATCAGGCGCCGCGCTCAGCACGGAATCTGCTTGAGATCCTCTCTCCCTCTCCCTCTGCCCCTCCCACTCATACTCTTTCTCTCTCTCAAAGAAAGAAAGAAAGCCAACACACATTTAGCTTTCAGGATAAAAGAAAAGAATGTATGGATATGATGGCTTTTTGATGTATCAGCTTGGAGAGGCTGAATGTCAGTCTCCAGAATCCCCTTTCCGTTTGTTCCCATTCAGGCTGGGTTGCCGGTGATGATCTCTGTCAAGGGCTGGAGGACAGAAGGGAGGCTGCAGCCGGTCCCTAGCAGACTCGCACCTTCTCCAAGGCATTCAGCCAAACACTGATGTAGGTGCTGCGGTGAAGGAATTCCGCAGGTGTGGTGAAAGCCCCTAATCAGTTGCCTTTATATTAGTCAGTAGGAGGTTGTCCTGGGTGGACCTGGCTTCATCAGCCAGAAGAGACAGCCCGAGCAGCTGCTGGGCCGACAGATGCTCTCCCTTCCCTCTGGATCTTCCTTCTTCACTGCAACCTGTGTACACCTAGCTTTGACCTTACCATGGGGTTCCAGCCTGCTTGTGATCTTCCCACCCCGAGCGCCTGCCTTGTGGCCCCCAGACTCGCTGAGCCAGCCCCTACAGTTAACAAATCCATACCTCTCTCTATCTACCGTCTGTCTATCATCTATATGATTCTGCTAGTTCTGCTTCTCTGGTTGAACCCCAACTGATACAATGGGCTCAAATTATGTCAGTGAGTCATCTAATCAATTAATACCTCTCTGTCTGTCTCTTTCTGTGTTTCTCTCAAACTCCATCTCAGCTCTGCCGGACTCTGTGTGTGGCTTCATTCTGTCAGCCGGTTCTCCCCAGGTGGGGAGGAAGATGGGCTCTGAACAGCCCAGAGTCACATCTTCCCAAGCGAGCCTGGCAGAAAGACACGTCTTTCTCTCCAAGGGTCCTCTTGGATCAGTAGTGACTGATCCAGGGTACTGTGGCTGGGTACTCAGTTTGACCAGGCCTGTGATGAGGGGGATTCTGGAACTGTTTGCTCCCTCCAGCCTCGACGATTGGGTAGAGGTGCAGCCAGACAGGAGCCTGGGGATGCATGCTAGACAAACGTCTGTAGTCACCACAGTCTACTCTGAGTAACAGTGAGTGGGTTTCTGGATAATTAACCTTCTCAGTCACTGACCTTGACCTACAGGAGTCATGTGTTTGGACTTCCTTCCACGGGTTGCCTTTCCCAGAAGCAACATACTCCTATGAAATCGTAAAGACAGAGCCCAGCCTGGTTGGTCCCCACATCTCACAGCACTTCTACCCAGCAGTGTGATCTTGGCGAGAGCACGTCATCTCCCTGTGCCTCCATTTACCCATGTGTGTAATGGGAATAGCCATGCCCGGCCTTCCCACTCCAGAAGACCGGGAGTGCAGACTTAGACCACAAGTTAGAACAGGAGTATGATTTCCCTACTCCCTCTGTGAATGGGACTTCTCACCCTTCTTCCCCAAACGACGTCTGCCCTCCCTACTGCTCCCCAAGAGCCCTAATGCTGTAATGTTTGCAGAGGAGCGTGATGAGGGAAAGAAAATTTGTAAGGCCAAGGGCAACCAGAGAAATAAAGGTCCGTGCTCCCAACGACCCAACGAGAGGCACACTGGGGCCAGGGTGCTCTGCTGGGCTCCGAGTGGGCTGCTGTTCTCCCCTCTGTGGGTGTCCTTTTGTAACTTTAATAGGGTGGGCATGATGGTAATGGTGGCAGCGGAGAAATAATCAGACCAGGCTGTCTCGATTTGGACACCAGCTCTTTACCGAAGTATTTGGAAAGTTAGTGCTCTCAGGAAGTCACCCCCGTGGGGACAGGTGATGGTGGCAGAGCCAACCATCCTGCAGGAAGCTGAGCTTGGGCATAGCACCTATCTGTGGGGGAAGGACCTGGGACCCCAGTGAGTGCCAGGCCCACTCTGAAACCATCTTGCTCCTTGCCCCACCCGGACTTTAAGGACCGAGGGGCGAACCATTAGCACACTGAATTCAGAGTCTCGATGACCTGAGAAAAACATCAGCCATGATGAGCTCCCGCGGGGACAGGGAGAAGGAGACCACTGTCTCAGTCCCAGGACAGACACTCAGAGCAGGAGCTTACCGTGCGAGTCCTGCTTCTTACACAAACAGTTTCACATTTTTCTAAAGTTGGTAAGGCTGCAGCTACAGACCAGGTCACCAAGAAAAATGTGAAATGCTATTAAGAGAGAGAAGAGGAGAGCCAGCAAAAGCCTTTGTGATCTGAAAGCTGCTAAAATTGGGCTGATTTACATTCTCTGAAGAACCCAGGACTCCCAGACCCCTGCACACTGAAGCATCAGCCAAATTCTGAACCTCACCGGGAAGCGAGGAGGGCTGCCCGACAGCCTTCTCCCTACACGGGCAGTACCAGCGTGCAGGGTAAAGGGCTTGTATGTATTAATAGTATGTGGTGGTAGCAGTACATAGCAGTAGTATGCGGTAGTATATAAGGGTAGTATCTTGTAGCAGTATGCAGTGCTAGTATGTAGTAGTTGTCATATGTAGTGGTACTAGTACTATGTAGTACTACTACGTGGTAGTAGTATGTAGTAGTCATAGTACCTAATACTACTAGTAGTATATACCAGTAGTATGTAGTGGTAGAAATAGTATGTAGTGGTCATCCTATGTAATACCAGTAGTGGTATGTAGTAGTGGTTCGCAGTAGTAATCGTTGCAGTGGCCATAGTATGTACTAGTAGTAGTGGTTCGCAGTAGTAATCATTGTAATGGCCATAGTATGTAGTATTAGTAGTAGTGGTTCACAGTAGTAATTGTTGCAGTGGCCATAGTATGTAGTAGTGTAGTGGTTTGCAGTAGTAATCATTGCAGTGGCCATAGTATATACTAGTAGTAGTGGTTCGCAGTAGTAATCGTTGTAGTGGCCATAGT
>NW_025408845.1:0-43009 GCF_002201575.2 Neomonachus schauinslandi | reverse complement strand
CACACACACACACACACACGGAGACTTCTAGCAAACATGCCCATGGGCTTTGCAAAGCTCAGTCCCCTCTGGCCACCACTGCTCCCCCGAGGGGGCTGGGCCGACAGCTTCCCCAAGCAGTTCGGCGCTCGGGCCCCAGGGACAGGCACTGGGGAGGGCAGGGTTCGGTCCACCTCTGTCCCCCTGGAGCTCCTGCACTAGAGGAGAAGTAGCCCAGACGTGGCAAGCACATTCTCCCAGAAGGAGGGGCCGCCCTGCTCCCTCCAGACAGAGCACAGGGTTCTGGAAACCTCCTCCACAAGCCCCCCGCCTGTTCAGCTTCTCGCAAGATTCGGAGCTGTGGAAGGTGCTGGGTTTGAAGACGGGGTCTGGAGGAGTGTGACCCCTGGGCCCCAGGCAGTCTGTCCAGTCTGATCCCAGACGCCGCCGGTAGCGGGCTCTGCAGTCACTCAGATGAGTGGCTCCACACCTGCACACTCTCCATCACCCTCCAGGGAGAGCTGACGGTGCCTCTTTCAGGCAGACCCTGAACTTGAGCTTCGGGGAACTCAGGGGAGATGTAAAGGACAGCTCGGCCCCAACTTTACGGCCGATTTCGGAGGATGCGCCACACCCTAGGACAGAGGTCCCACTGCCGACTGCTTTCTAGTCCCGGCCAGAACAAGACGAACGGAAGGTCACCCTCGGGGTCACACTTGGCCCTAAGAAGCTTCGACTCTCAGACCTTGGGAGGCCCCAGCCCCCCAAGACTCTAATGCAGCACATCTAGGGGCGGAAAGAGAAGGAGGACAAGTTCACAGACGATTCTGGAAGAAAGTTTAGAGTAGCCTGAACATACACATACCGGCCTCAGTGAGCCGGCGTGGGCTGCGCAAGACGAGGCCTCGGGCCTCCGCAGGGCTCGGCGCATCCTTCCAACATGTACACACCTGGGGGCTGTTCTCAGGAAGGGGCAGGAGGGGGAGGACCTGGGCCCCCTGTGTTCGCATGCGCCGTGAGAAGGTGCCGCCCGTCTGCAGGCGTCCACTGGGTGAGCCCAGAGCAGAGTACAAGGACGAGGCGGGCGAAGCAGAGAGGAAGGGGCGCCCAGACCACATCGAACGGGCCAGTGCGAGTCGTAGAAGGTAAAGAGAAAGACTGGGGCTGAAGGACGGTTGCCCAGGATTCGAGGCTGTGGAGGTCAGTGGGGGCAGCTGTGTCCTGGGGCAGGAAGGGTTCCATGGACCCAGCAGCACTGGCCTGTGCCTCATGACCTGCCCCGCGGGGAACTTGCAAAGCAGAGACGCTGTAAAAGCGAGACGGGAGTGCAGGGCAAAACACAGACAGTTCTGCTCTCTTGTCATCCTGACTACACTCAAATTTCCTGAGAACGAATCTGCCTGTGCCTTCAACCCATCTATGCTGGACCAGTGGTAAAAGGGTGTGTGGACGATCTCCCACTTCCCGACAGCACACACACTCCTCAATGAGGTCACACTGGCCCATCGCACACTGGAAGCACATCATCACCCTGCAGTGACCGGGCTGTCCCCTGCAGTCCCCAGCTCCTACTGACCCCTCTATCCACCTCTGATCACTCAGAGAATTTACTATGACTTCAGTCTTTCCAAGCACAGGTTTCAAAGAAGACAAGTCAGGGAGGGTGGACAGGTGGGCCTTGCGTCCCTCCACAGGGAGGAGGTGGAGGACAGCCGGAACAAGCCTCCTGGCCCTTAGCCTCAGCTGCTACTCCAAGTCCAGGGCCTTCCCCTCCCACCCCGGAGACAGAAAGCACCAGCTCGGGGCACACTCGCCTACTCTCCCCTGGGCCACAGCGAACGCTGAGGGGCTCGGAGAACGGAGGCAGGCAGAAGCCTTCAGACGGATCAGAAGCTTATAGGTAAGACCCGGCCGATGACAGTCCTTGGTGGCTACGGCAGCCAGAGTGGGCCCTGCCTTCCCAACTGCAAAGGCCCCGTGACATAAAGGCAGTAGGACAGGGAACTCCCTTGGCTGCCCTAAATCAATCTGTCGTCCTTCTTCTGGGGGACGGAGAATACGAGCCCAGCTCCCTCTGTCCTCCAAGCCTCCACCGCGACACCAGGCTGATTATCCTGCTGGAAGCTAGATTAACAGGAGCCGATCATTAATTTTTTTTAAGATTTTATTTATTTACTCATGAGAGACAGAGATAGTAGGGGGGTGGGCAGAGATTTGGAAATGCAGGCTCCCAGCAGAGCACGGAGCCCAATGTGGGACTTGATCCCAGGACTCTGAGGATCATGACCTGAGCCGAAGGCAGGCGCTTAACCCACTGAGCCATGCAGGCATCCCGCTGATCATTAATTTTAATAGCGCTGGGTGTTGCATCAGCCTCCCTGTGCTTGTTTGCAAAGCTCCCCTGCCCTCCACCGTGGCTGACACCCCCAGATTGATGCAGAGCAGAACTGGACACCTCAGGTCTCTCTCAGGGTGCCCCAGGATGTTGTGCCTGAGCAGAAATCTAACCGCATGGAATTCTCGGTTCCCCATCTCTGAGCCGGGCACAAATGCCAGAGGGTGAACTCAGGGATGTGGGGAGGGGGTGGGGGAGGGGCTGCGCAGGGACAAGGGCGCTGAGGCCCTTGGGGGCTGGGCTGTGGCCTCCCCACCCTCCAGCGGGACTGGTGTTACGGTTGGTCAGTCAGGTGGAAGGTGAGCAAGGGCAGCCCGAGGACAGGCGGTGGAGGGACGACACGTTCCTGTCTGCTCAGAATCTGCAGCCTGACAAAATGAAATTCCATGCATGGGCAGACACTGAGATTGAAACCAGAGAGGGGCTCGGCCCAAGGTCAAAGCCGCCCGGAGAACCCGCCACACCAAGAACCCACAGGCGGCTCTGAGAGCAGGGACCCCTGGGTCCTACAGCCACCTGTGGCCTTCGTGGGCGTCTTTTATCCCAAGGGCTCGGCTAAGAATTGTGGGCTCATGGCTGAGCCTTGGTCAGTCGTTCAAGCCCCCAAGTCACATCTGACTTTTATGATGTGCCTACATGTCCTCAGCACTAAGCTTGTACAAGGAGTCACTGTGTCCTTATCCATTCAAGCCACAGAGGGGAGATGCCCTGGGCCTCCAGTGTCAAGTGTGTGTTAGGCCGGGCATGCCGGGCACCGGGGAGGCTCACAGCTGGGCGTGACAACCCCCGGGAGTGCAGGACCAGGCTGTCCCCAGGCTCCCAGAGTTGTGCCGCACACCCCGGGGAATTGGGAGGACAGGGCAGCCAGCCCCGCATCCTGCCCCTGAGCCCGCACAACGGAGGCCTCGTGAGCCTCCCACGGGCATCAAAGGCAGCAGGGAAATATCTGCAGTCAGGCTACCTAGGCCTGGAGGCCTGCCTTCCTGGGCACAAAGCTGCCTCTTCCTTACAATCACCTCCTGTTCATTCCATCCATTCAGGTCCCCTTGTACTCAGGGGCATTTATGAAGCACCTGCTGGCTGCCAAGAACTGGGAACAGAAAGGCAGCGTCCTGGCCCTCAAGGATCTCACAGAGCAGCGAGGGACGAGTCAGAAATGGAACACAAGGCCGTGCGGGCAGTCCCCGAGAGAGGGGTGGAGGGGGGATGCTGCCGTGCTTACAAAGGTGGGCCCCAGGGTCGAAATGCCACAGGCCCGAAGCCCAGCTGCACCACCAACAGGTCACGTGGCCTTGTCCAGTGACAGGACTTGTCCAGACCTCAGTTTCCCCATCTGTAGCCTGCCTCCCAGGGTGGGCTAAGGACCGACGTCGTGCGGGTAGCACTGAGAACACAGTGTGCCCTCAGTGAAGGCTATGTGAGCACACGAGGGGGGCCGCAGCCCCGGCCGGGAAGTCTTCCCCAGAGGGCAACGCCCAAGCAAAGCCTGGAAATAAGGGATGAGTCAGGGGGAATCTGACGACGAGCTGAAGATCCCAGCGAAGCCTGTCATCATCGTGGTTTGTGGCCGGTGATGCTGCTCTTCATTCTGTCGGCCTCATGAAGCCCGAGGCCCGGTGCTCGCCCATATGCCACGGCGTTACATGGCCAGAAAAATGGTAATAATGTGGGCCACGCAGGAAGACAGGCAAACGCTTTAAATTATTATAAAATTATAAATTACAAAAGTATCATGTATGCTATTCCCGGGACTGTCGAAGTCCGTTCCCATTTGCGGACAAGCACCAGGGCGCGTGAGAATTGTTTTGCCGTGTAAAGTTGAAGGTGGCATGTTCTTTTTCTTTCAAAGCAAGCTACTCTTTTCCATTAAAAAAGCTTCAGGCACCTGTCAAGTGCCAAGTCAGCAAGGCCGCCCAGCAAACGGCATCCCAGCGGCCATGGAGAAGGCCACGTGACGGTAGAGCAAGCTAGGGGATGGAAGCCACGCGGACACGGGAGCGAGGAAACAGACGATGCCGTGTGACTGTGCCAGGGCATGACAGAGGCCCCCGAACTTCCAGGAGGGCCTCTGGGACACAGCGCCCGGTCGGAGGGCGTCATGCCCAGGTAAGCAGAAAGGGCCAGGCTCTCGCTACACAGACGGTCTAGCTCACCCTGCCAGAGGTGGCACAACCGGGAGGACGCTGAGGGCTCTTGTGTGGAAGCCAGGAAAGAACTCCAGTCCCAAGAGCCCCCGAGGAGCCACTGTGCATCATCTAGGTGGCCACGTGACTGCAGTGGCAAAGGGGGTGGCCAGGCTGCGCCAGCGCCCCAGCCTCCCAGAGGAGGCCTGTGGGGCTCATGCTCAGCTGCTCCCTGTCTGGCCGGGGACGCCCCACACGCCCGGCAGACACACCTGCTCCTTCTCAGAGGCGCGCCGTGCAGGGGGGCAGATGCTCCCGGGCCAGGGACAGCTTCCTGCAGCGGCTCGCAGGATCGGGCTCAGGATGGCCTCTCCAAGTGGGCCTTACGTGGCTGCTCATGCCACGGGAGCATGCCATGCTTGCTCAGAGGGGAGTGAGGCGACTGGAAGTACTGGACGTTCCCGACACGGGGCTGCTGGGCCATGCAGGATATGGCCTTTCACCCACACGACCACAGGCTGAAGCCCGGGATGGGAGACTGGGCCACTGTGACTTCTGGGCCTCCTGGACACAGAACCGGACGTCTTCTTGCCCCCCACAGCCCCCTTCCCTCGAGGGACGACAGGCTGGTCGGGGTGCAGAAGACTGCGTGGACTACAAGGCTGTGGGGAAGGAGAGGGGGGCTCCCTGAAGACCCTTCTAGAGGCATGGGGACTAACGAGCCACCGAGAAGGAACTGCTTTATGCTGTCCTTTGGGGTTGGGCACGCACCTCTCTGGACAATTGTGGTTTGAAGCCACAAAGTTTTGGGGAGCAATGCCAACTGACGCACCAACGGGGCCTGTTTTCCCAAACCTGTGGCCACCGGGAAAGGGGAAGGAGAGGCTGAGGACTGGGGCTTCTGCCGGTGCACCCACACTGGGCCTGAGAACACCTTTCCAGAAAATAAGACCCAAACAAACGTGGTCCGGCTTCCCACAGGTTGTCCCTTCAAAAAGGCCACCCCTGGGGCAGCCCTTCAAGATTCACTTGCTGATTTCCTAACGGAGCAAACAACAGAATGGGTTTGATAAACCTACTTTTTAACAGGAAAGTTACATCAGGAAAGGACCCAGAATCACGACCAGCTGTCCTGACGAAGGACTTCAGTCCCCAGATCCAGGTGGTGTGGACCTGACCGCCACCAGGGCGGGGCCCCTGGGACCACAGCTCCAAGAGAAGGCTGGAGACATCGGGGCCAACGAGGCTGTGGGGGCACTAAGCCGAGGGCCATGGGAGGGGTGCGGGCAGCAATGCCCGATGGGGAAGACTCGTGAGTGGGGAGAGAGGAGGAGAGAGGAGCTGGGTGGGCTGCAGTTAGAAATGGAAAACAGGAGGATTTCAGAGAAATCCTGGCAGCTTTGGAGGGGACGCACACAATGCCACTCTGCAAATCCAGGCAATGGCTCTAGGTCACCGTGGCCTCTCAGAGCCCCGAGGGACCAGGCCAGGCCGGCGCAGGAAGGAGCTCGTGTAGTGGGGTAGCTGGGTGGCGGGCTGGCGGGCCGACGGATGGTCAGCACTAGCTCTTCCCCGAGGGCCCCGCTTCCTACCCCAGCCACCAACTCCCAGCTGACTTTGGTTTCCTATTCTCCCCGCCCACTGGCTAGCTCCACGTATTCCCCATCCTCCCTGCCGATACTCCCTCCCACTGCACAAGCTGTCCAGCGCTCCAGCTCAGAGCTCAGAGCTCAGAGCCCCGGGTGGTTTGCAAGCAGCCCACGCTCCACCCTGGCCCCGCAGCTCAGATCACCCCTTCACGCTATTTATGTGCAGATCTGCTCTCCCCACAGCACAAGCCTTGTCTGTTCCTCTTTGAGGCCCCCCTCACCGAGCTGACTACAAGAACTGGCACATCAAAGATACTCAAGCACCTAATGAATCTGAATTTCCTAGAATCACTTCGTGTGACCAGCATGAGGACAATTCCTGGGTGGAGGGTGGTTCCAAGAAGGTATGGCTTGTCCTCTGCACCAGCTACGAGCCCCTTGGGGTGGTACGCCGAGAACAGACTCTGATCACAGCCTGCTTGGGTTTGAGCCCCAGCCCCGCCACGTATCAGTGCCCTGTGTGACCTTGGACGGGTCACTTAACCTCTCTGTGCCTTGGTTTTCTCAGCTGAGAATGACAGCAATAATCTCCACCTCTCTGTGTTGTCCTGCGCATTACAGGACATGCAGGTGCTCAGAAGGGTACCGCGCACCCCGCGGGCGCTGCAGAAGTGTGCACGTTATCTGCTGCTGTGGGTTTGCAGTACCCACCCCCTCCAGCCCAGGCACCAGTGGGATGCAGGCCTCTAGTGAGGCTTCTTGAAGGACCAGATCACCACAGAGGCATCGGTTGAGGCCCGAACATACGTTTGTCTATGGGACAGGACAAGCTGTCCTCTTCTTGGCATCACATGATGGCACTGGGTGGACCGTGCGCGCCCTGAGCTCCCACACCACCCCCCACCAGCCTCCCCTCCTGTGGGCGGCACGCACAGGAACGTGGTGCCCTCGTGGCCCATCCTCGATGAGAAGCTGACGGTTACTCAGGCCAAGGAGACTGAGCTGCCCTTCCTGGTCCCTGCAGCTGAGGGACGGGCTAAGGTCCCACCAAGACCAGCAGGCTGTCTGCACGCCATCTGACCTCGGGGCCGCGTGGTAGAGGAACATGGAGCTGCAGTCCTGGCTTGCGGCCCTCATCGGGCCCCTCCCATGCAGGACCTTGGCCATCTCTCCCGCTCTGGGAGTGCCCCCTCCGCCCCCCAGCTCCCCTGCCCCTCGCCCCCGGGACAGTTCTTAGTGGTGTTACTACTCTTGGCGCCCCGCAGATTTCAGGGCACGGGAGGCTTGGGCTGGGCCCCGCTCTGCCTTCTGAACTTCGAAAGGACCCCTGCTTCTCTGTGATGGCGCAGTTCGGCAAGTAGCCTCCTCCCCTCCCAGAGGCCTGGCTGGGTCTGGGAAGGGGACAGGGAAGGGACAGAAGCCCTCGGGGGACAGACAGCCTGACAACAAGACACCACAGCTCTATGCAGAGGGCTACTGAATAGCATAGGGACTGTGTGACCATCACAAACAGACCCGAGCACAAATCAGGGGAGAGTTCCCCGAGGGGGTTGGGGGCCAAACCACCCCCCCACAGTGAGATGCCAGAAACAACCGAAGCTACAGGAACCCCCTTCCCACAGATGGCAGCCCCACAGGAGGGGAACCCCCTCGCAGAGCGGCCCGTCGGGCAGAACTCGAACCCCACACAGGTGCCCCGGGACCTGCAGGCGCTGCAGAAGTGTGCAGACTCGGGGTGGGGTTGCAGTCCCCTACCCCCGCCGACAGAAGTCCGATTGCTCGGCTTGATCGCCACTTTATGGCCATTTCCAGAAATGAATTTCACCCTCTTTGGGTGCATTTTTGGAACAATTTAGAATTTTCATTCTTATGAGCTGCTGACCGAGACAGCGGAGCCCTGGAGGGCGCTCAGCGTGTTCTGAGCTGTAGCAGCCCTGCTGGGACCGAGAGACTCGGGACGAGAGCATCTCCATAAATGTGCATCTCGGAAATGTGAACTGATTCCACTTCTGAGTCACCTCTTCAAGGGTGATGGTGTTCAAAGGCAGTTCTGTTCTCTCTTACGCTCCTTTCCTTGTGCATCGCCAGTGGGGATGGGCGCCCAGGGGATCTGGAGGCTGGGGAGCAGCTGAAACCTCCAGCACCACCAGCCTCCTCTCTAAAGGAAAGATCGGCAAGGAGTTAGGCCCTCCCTGCGTTTCAGACTCGGCACATCACCTGCTGACGAGCCCTGGGCCACCTCCACGGGGCTCGGAAAAGCAGGTGCAAGGGGTGAGAGGCATCTGTCATTCACAAATGCAGCACACCCACTGAGGTCCCGGGGATAGCAGCGTGTATATTCAGTGTAACTGGCTGATGAACCCAACAAAAATGGTCGTTTGTGCCACATTATCTGTATTTACAATGAATGGCAGACGTATGACATTACTGTGACTGGTAAATTGCCCGTTTCTATGCGTTGTTTCCAAAGAGGAGCAATTGAAGGACCCAGTAAAGGAATATTGCTACTCATAGATGCTCTTTCTTAGTATACTTTGGGCTGGAAGAGACACAAAGCCAACCCAAACTAGCTGAACTGGTATGAAGCACTTATTAACTCCAGTGATGAGAAGTCCAAAGGGAGCTCGGAAGCAGGTTTGGGAAGCAGGTCACCAGGGTCACCAAGGGCCAGGGCACTTTCTGGCTCTCTGCACAGACATTCTGAGGCTTCAACCTCAGGCTAGTGGCCAGGTGGCTTCGGCAGTCCCGGGAGTCTTAATCCCGATGGGACAGGTCGGGAGGAGGACAGCGAGCCTCTTCCCGCGGCCCTGTCCTAGGCATGAATAATCACAGGGTCACCTGTCTGCATCTGCACCAGTCCCTCACAAGAGGGGCGCGGTTACAAGACACGGGGCCGAGCCAGCTTGGCAGAGAGGATGCCGAATTTCGACCTCGCTCTTGGCCCACAGGGTGCTTACCCGGAAGCAGGTCCCCCCTCTCCTCCTGCCTCTGGGCACCTCCTCTGGATGTGCCGAGTCACCCTGGTGACGGACGCAGGCAACTGGATGCTCCGAGTCACCCTGGTGACGGACGCACAGCGCTGTGCTCGACGTCACGGAGTTGTACACTGAAAAAATGTCCACAACGGTACGTTTTATGTTAGTGTACTTTAGCACAGTAAGAAACATCCCCTGGGGACGTCCGCTGACTCAGCAGTTACCAGGAACCTTAGGGACAGGCGGGTCTGTACCCAGGACACTCACGCCCCAGAGAGCAGCCTGCGGGAGCCTCGCTCACGCGCCATCTCCCCACGACTGAACTCCATTCTTCCGTGGCCTCTGGAGTCGGACAGAATCCCTTTTTCCTCCCTGACTAGCATGCCAAACTGATTGAAGAGATCCAGTGCATAGGGACAGAGGGTGTGCATGCCAAATCAGGGCTCCTGGCCGCCTAGGGACACCCTGGCTGGGGACCCCAGGACATACCACTCCAGCCATGTCCCTCCAGCTCTGCTCTGCAGCCACCTTGGCCAGCAGCTCCAGGAGACTGTGCCTCACCCCCTTTAACGAGGTCCTTCTGAGCCATGAGGACAAGCCATCCATCCACCTGCCAGGGAGCCGCTGGGAGGGGAGTGCTCCTCCTGCTGATCCTCGGATTGCTGAGCCATGGAGGGAATGACAGGGCCAGACAGAGCCACCGCTGAAGCGGACGGATTTCTCAGAACAGGGCTCATTAGGTGGAGGAAGACTTATCTGGGGTTTTGCAACCCCAGGCAGTACATTCTAGAGCTGGGGCGGGCAGGACTTGGCCCGGGGCCAGATGCCAAGGCAGACTCTGGGGAGAAGCTCACCAGCAGACATTTCCTATTAGGGCAAGAAAACTGCAGTGTGACAGGTTGAATTTGTGTTCAGAGCATGGTTCCCTTTGATATTCTGGTAGTGAAGACTAGCCACTGTGGGCTCCAATCCATCCAACATGGGGCTGAAAAATGGGTGGCTGGTTAGGGTGCACGGTTCATGTGGAAACGACTATTTCTTCCTCTTGGAGTTGGCACCGGGAAATCTTGTCCTCTGCTGGACTCCTGGGGCACCCCACAGCTTCCCCCAGCAGCCACAGTGCTGGCCGAAGCTGGCCTAGGCATCGCCCCCCACCCTGCCCCACACTTCCCCACTGTCACCTGGCCATTCCCACTGAGTGTTACCACTCCCACCGAGCTCCCCAGCACTAGACACTGGCCGGGCCTAGCCACCGGGCCTAGGGACCGGCTCACCTGCGTCCTGCCTGCCTCTCGCAACACCCACCTGGACAATCAGGCCAGGACAGTCTTTGCAGGCGCTCTCTGTCCCCAGCCGGGGGTGGTTCTAACTGTGCTCCCCTCTGCTTTGTCTCCCATCCTACATGTGCAACGGCACGGAGTGGCAAAGCTCACTGTCCCTGTGCGCCTGGCCCATTCAGGTGCTCTGCCTGCAGAGCCTCACGTAGTCCTTATAAACCCCTGGAGGTGGATGCCGCTTGCAAGGGAGCAGGAGTTGGGGCAGGGAGCAGGCAGCCAGGTGGGCGGCGGCTGCCAGGCTGTTGGAGTCCACTGGCTCCGCCCCCTCCTAACCCGAGGCAGGCGCATCAGGGGCTTAGCATCTCGGGTTCTCCTTTTGCACGACGGGGCAGACGTCACCAGCACCTGCCTCCCAGGTGTCTGCTCGGGCTGCCAGACATTCAGAGCTCGCGGTTCTGGAAGCTGGAGGTCCGCGATCAGGGCGCCAACCAAGGTGGTTTCTGGTGAGAGCTCCCATCGGGCTTGTAGACACCTTCTGTGTTCTCATCTGGCAGAGCAGGAGACAGCAAGCTCTCTGGGGTCTCTTCTGTTTTTTTAAAGATGTATTTACTTGTGTGAGAGAGAGAGCATGTGGCTGGAGGGGGTGTGGGGAGAGGCAGAGGGAGACAATCTCAAGCAGACTCCGTGCTGAGCGTGGAGCCTGACTCTGGGCTCGATCTCATTACCATGAGATCACGACTGAGCTGAAACCAAGAGGTGGACACCCAACCGACTGTCCACCCAGGTACCCCTGGTGTCTCTCCTGATAACGGCACAAATCCCATGACCTCAGAGCCCCATAGTTAGGACCTCATTTAACTTAGCCTCCAAAAAGCCCTATCTCCAAGTATAGTCCTCGAGGGTTAAGTGTGAATTTGCAGGGGGACAAAATTCAGTCCATGGCAACAGGCCAGACATGACGAACACGTTGAGTTAATACACACAGAGCTCCTGCAACAGAGCCAGACACTCGGGAGTCATGGCATGCGATCCACACCCATGCCCTTCACCCTGATATCGGGGACACTCTCCGCCCATCTCGTAACTGGGGATGGGATGGGGGCAACGGTCCATACCCACTCTGTGTGCTTGCCGCCCGTGAGTATGGGACAAAACTTACCCTGGGGGCTTGTGAGGCCCTCCACCCTGGGCCCCTGATCTCCAGCCCCCAGCCCCGTTCCATTTCCCTGGTTGGCTCAATGCCAGAACCTGACTCCCACCCCCTCTGGGGTGCAGGAATCCTATCACCACCACAGGCCAGATCCAGCCCTGGGGACGGTTAGATTGCTCGATAAGGAATTCCACAAGGGCCCACGCCTTCACCCTCAGAAAGGCGTCCGCTGCTCATGCCGCGCAGAGACTGGGGGATGGGAACCAGACTCATGGGCCAAAGTCTATTAAGTGACGTGAGTAACTCCCCAAGGAAACCCCTCAGGGCTGCCTTGGGACTGTGTCAGGGACAATGTCTCCAACACCGTGTCCCCTCCTGGAAACAGTAAGCTCCCCACCCTTGGCTCCCCGAGACGTGTGTTTCCGTGAGGTCACCATGACCTATGCCCTGTCTGGTCACCTGTTCTTTTTGCCGACTCCACTCAGTCCCCCTTACTCTGGAAACAACATCTGTAGCTTCCTTTGGGGTCTGCCTGTGCCTCACTCTCCAGCCACAAAATCTGGGAGGGAACCGACTTTGGCCCCCAACTCCTAAGGTGAGCCCATGCCACAGGCCTGGTCAATCCAAGCAGTCCGGTCCCCAGGCCACAGTGACTGGCTCAGAGATAGCACATGACTCAAGCCAGGTCAGTTCCAGAAGTTTCCCTGGACCAACTAGGGGGAAAACCCTCTTTCCATAGGAATTGCTAGTTTAAAGGAAAGAGTCACCACAGGGCACCCAGGAGTCACCACGTGGAAACAGGCCACCTAGAATTCAAACCATACAGGGGAGTGGAAGTAGGGTCAAGAACTGGGAAGAGAAACTGAGTCCTGAGGACATCCCTGAGTGCCTGGATCAAGCAAGGCCTGAAATCCACCAGGTCAGTGAAGCAATATATTCCCTCTTCTGTGTAAGCAGGTTGAGCTGGCTTCCTGATCTCCTAACGGAAAGATGATCGCCCACCACCATCTGTTCCCAGAGCTCTATGTGTATTAACCCTCATGTGACGACAAGCCTGTGAAGCGGATACTGTTAACATCAGGTTCTGAGGCACAAAGAGCTTAACCGACCTGCCCAAGGGGAGACAGGGCGGAGCCAGTGATGGCGGGCTGGTGTCCCACTCTGGGAAAGCGGTGGCACGCACTAACTAACCCGCATGGGCCTCTAGACCACCAGTATCAGTCCTGCCCAGATAACAGTTGTGGTTGCCGAACTGACTCAGCGAGTTGTGCACAAGGCAAACGGCATCACCCGCCACAGGCCCGGACACGGCACGAACTCCAGCCCGCCTCCCTGGGGGGCGGGGCAGGGAAGGTGTGGTCACCTCCCACTGCGTGCTCTCGCCCAGGCTCTGACACTGCCCTGTGACGTGGGACAGTCCCTTTTGCCTCCGAGCCTTGGGGTCCACGTCTGCAAAATAAGACACCTAGATGGCATGTTCCCCAAGAACACTTCCAGCTCTAAGGTTTTGTGACCCTAGCCCTGCAAAACAGAAGAATGCCAGTCTGGCAGAAGCCACACCGTGGGGCCCACGACCTTCCCACTCAGCAAGGGGCGGAAGCACCTGGGGGACACTAAAGCGTTGGCTCAGAGGCTGTCCCAGCAGCCTGCAGGTGGCCGTGCCCCGGGCCAGGCAGCCAGAGCGCGTGGTTCGCAGGAACCCTGCCCCGCAGCAGACCCAGGGACTGTGGGAACGCCACCATGCTTGTCCCAGCCCCCCATGCCCCGCCTGCAGGCCTGCCCTCCAGAGGCAACCCCCGCACCCCTACACCATGTACACAGCCTCCGAGGGGGCCTCTCGCCACTGCCCCTGACCCGCACTGCCTTCCGTCTCCCCATCTCCCCCGGCACCCGGCCGAACTGGACAGGTAACCTCCCCACCTCGGGTCTCCTGGCTTCCACTGAAGCCCAGCTTTGAGAGGACAGCACAGGGGGCTGGACCGTGCTGAGAGCCCGCTGCATCCGAAGCACTTCTTAAAATCCCTGCTGTACACTATTAAGTGAACATAGCGGACATTATTAGAAAAACAGATGGAAAAAAGCCCCTACTCATCTTTCCTGAGAAATTCGTGTTTTCAAGATCAAATGCCATTTTGGTGACTTGACCCTGGACACCCGTGCGGTGAATGTCTCTCTGTGGAGGAAGGTGACCTCAGGGGCTTCTCTGGGGAGCGGGCTGCTGGGTCCTCCCAGCGGCCCCAGCACCGCCATGCCCTGGAGCATCTCACTGCCTCTCTGTCCTGCCTGTCTGTCTGTCCTGCCCGCATAGCAACTCTGACAACACAGGGTTTGGGTTTTTTTTGGTTTTTTTTGTTTGTTTTAAGTAGGCTCCATGCCCAAAGTGGGGCTTGAACTCGCGGTCAAGATCTGAGAACAAGAGTTGGGCGCTCCCCCCCACTGAGCCACCCAGGCGCCCCCTAACAACGCAGGCCTCAGGGACACAGAAGTGGGGACCAGGAGGATGCACGAGGGAGGAGCTTCTTGGGGTAAACCCGGGGTCCGCACACCCCGCACCCTGGGATCAGCTGGGACTGAAGAGCATTACTTCTGTATTTACACTAACCTCCAACTCAGTGTTCGCATTTCCTTTCCTTAAAGATGCAGGCAATAGCCACGATAACGTTACTAGAGCCTGGTCTTCCTCATCAACAGAAATCACGGATATTTCTGTACCACAGTGCAGCTGGGAAGATTTCTCAATATACCATCAACACAAATCACTATTTCAAAGTTACAGCACATATTTGACCCATGGCTGGATCTTCCCATTTAATGTATTAAATACAGAAACACGGTGTTTCAGTATACAAATTTGGTAGGGTTTTTTAATAATTATTGGTAATTTTGAAAATTATTTTTCAGTATCTTTGGTTTTCTTTGTATTTGGCTTCTCTGTAGGCATTTAAATGCATTTTTAAGGGTCGGAACCTCTGGATTTGGGTCTTTTTTTTTTTAAGATTTTATTTATGTATTTATTTGAGAGAGAGAGAGCGAGTGAGCTGGGGAGGAGCA
This sequence comes from Neomonachus schauinslandi, assembly GCF_002201575.2. Lineage (NCBI taxonomy): Eukaryota > Metazoa > Chordata > Mammalia > Carnivora > Phocidae > Neomonachus > Neomonachus schauinslandi. The sequence goes on along the minus strand of NW_025408845.1, from coordinate 28,470 downwards.
GAGGGAGCGGGACAAGCAGACTCTGAGCTGAGCATGCAGCCCAATACGGGGCTCGATCCCACAACCCTGAGATCATGACCTGAGCCGCAATCAGGAGTTGAACGTTTCACCGACTGAGCCACCCAGGCGTCCCTGGATTTGGGTCTTTCCGATATCTCTTCCGGGGCTCCAACCAGCCACTCTTCCAATTCAGACTCTAGAAGGACATTTGGAGGCTCTGGGTGCCAGGGAAGGAGGGAGGCATGACCGCGAGATGCTGGTCAGAGGAAGGGAGCCCTGCGGAGGCACGTGGCTCAGCAGGTGGGTTAGGAACCTCCCCCACCCGCCCCTGAGGCCACTCCGGTCTACACACCGTCTCTGGGCTACACCTGTTGTCTGCAACATTGGCTCAGGGTTCTGAGCTTTGTTCTCCTGCTGGAGGCACTCCGCTTAAATCTTCTCTCCTACTCTCCAGATTTTTATTGTATTTTCTACAGTGCTTGTGGGCACCGCTGGGTGTTCTGACACTGTCGGCGTGCTCGTGCTCCGGATGAGCCCCGTTGCTAAGAAACAAATCCGAGATGTATCTTTAAACACACAGCTCCATAAAAGCACATTCCTCTGCACTCAGCTCCATTCTGCCTGTTCTTGGGCCACTTAGGTTAAACTAGCCGCTGTTCTCCAAAAGTCTCATTTGGAGCCTCGAGGCAAACCCGATGAACTGCTCTAATTACCCAGAGAATCCACTGTCAGAGCTCAGGGCGACGGCCATCGGCAGAAAGGGGGGCACCGTCCTGGCCACAACGGCCTGCAGACTCCGAGCAGGGAGGGTGCTTGGGAAGGGGGGCCCCCAGAAGGCCCCGCTCAGGCGGAGGGGGCAAGAAGGGCCCTGACCGGGGTGCCTGGGTGGCTCAGTTGGTTAAGCGACTGCCTTCGGCTCGGGTCATGATCCTGGAGTCCCGGGATCGAGTCCCACATCGGGCTCCCTGCTCAGCAGGGAGTCTGCCTCTCTCTCTGACCCTCCCCCCTCTCATGCTCTCTATCTCATTCTCTCTCTCAAATAAATAAATAAAATCTTTAAAAAAAAAAAAAAAAAAAAAAAGAAGGGCCCTGACCAGTGGACACAGCTCAAGGGACCAGCGAGCCACAGCCCTGTCCTTGGCTGTCCTGTCCTTTCGGCATTTCTAGGAACCATTGGGCTCACCATTCCCTGCAGAGCGGTTCCAAGTTAAACATGCTTTAGACCAAACCTGACCACAGCTTCTGTCCCTGGAGGGCCCCAGGCTTCCCCACCCCAACACATGTTCCCAGACGAGAACAGTGTTTAACCAGAAAAAAATAAAATAAAACATGGGCAGAGGACCTCAATGGACATTTCCCCAGAGAAGACACACGAGTGGCCAACAGGTACACGTAGATATCACAAATCACCAGGAAAACGCAAATCAAAGCCTCAATGGGCTCTCCCCTCAGACCTTCAGAATGGCCATCATCGAAAAGACCAGACATGACAGGTGCTGACAGGTGCCGGCGAGGACATGCAGGAAGGGGACCCTCGTGTGCTGTCAGTGGGGATGCGAGCTAGTGCAGCTGCTCTGGGAAACAGCGTTCAGGGTCCTCAAGAAATAGAAGCACTGAATGAATGATCCAGCAATCCCACTTCTGGGTATTTATCCACAGAGAATGAAATCACTATCTCACAGAGACAGCTGCCCCCATGTTCCATGCAGCCTTCTAGCCAAGCTAAATGTCCGTCGATGGACGAACAAAGAAAACGTAATATATACACAGCGGAATATTATCCCGCCTCAAAATCAGAATGAAACTCTGCCATTTGCGACGTGAATGAAGCTTGAGGGTTTGAGGCTCCATGAGGTAAGCCTGACACAGAAAGACACACGCTGTGTGATCTCACGTGTGGAACCGAAAAAGCCCAGCTCACAGCGACAGAGAGTAGAATGTGGGTACTGGAGGCTGCACCACGGGGGAGAGGGGAGAAAAATCAGTGCCTTTGGAGCCTGGAAAAGACATGGAATCCTCACTGTGCTCCGGGCACTATTCCAAGCAGTTTCTGTGGAACAACCCATTTAATCTTCAAGAGGCCTGTGTGGTGGGTCCTGTGATTGCCCCCGTATTGCGGATGAAGAAACTGAGGCACAGAGGGCTTAAATAACTTGCCCAAGGTCACACAGTTCTCCCCTGGTAGAGTGGGATCCAGGAGGGATTCCCCCAGCAAAATAAATTAGTTCTACCTGGCAAGGGGTCACCAGGATTCAGGGAAGCACTCACCACAAAAATTCTGGATCCTTGGCTCCCATCATCAAATGACCTTTGTGCTCGAGCACCTGACCCTCCTATGTCCCCTCCTCTGTGCAACGCGGCAGGTGGTGGTACTTCTGCTTACTGTTTCCTCCCAAAGGATGAAATCTTCCCGCTCCTGACGAGGGGAGCGGAGACCGGTCCTGACCTGCCTGCACCCGGAACACCACAGAGCATCTTGGAAGGCCATGCCCCGAGGGCCACACGCTGACTCAATGAGGAGGGAGGTGCTCCCCCACCCTGCTGCATCAGTCCCGGGATGCTGCTTCCCACTCCCGCTCACCGCCCACCAGCCCCAGCCGAGAGCCAAGCTACCTGCCACTGAGGCATTATTTAAAAAACAAAAACAAAAACAAAAACCTTTACATTAAATGTGTGTTACAAGAAGAGGCTGGTGCAGCGCGGGTGCTGAGCCCCACTCCGGCTGGGACAGTGAGCCACTTTCCGGCCGCGTGCAATGCCAAATTCCTCTGGGCAATTTCAGGGCAAACAAAAATGCCTGCAGAGCCCTCAGAGCACGTCACCACCCCCACCCCCCCGCCTTGCCAGCCAGGCACAACACCGCAGTGAGCCCTGCCCCCAGCCCCACGACTCCAGAGGCACAGAATGTCAGCCCACACTCCGGGTTTGTCTTCCTCCTCTTCAAGAGACACACTCAACAAACCCCCAGTCGACAGCAGCTGTGTGGCCACAGACTTCTGTAGACGGGCCGGTCCGTGGGCCTTTTCCACTTCGCGGAGTGCTCCGTGCCCCTCTAGCACACTTCCGAACACGCCCTTGTTCAGTGCACATTCCAGGCATCCATCGGCGTGCTGCTGACATGCGCAACCTCTCCTGGACACCGCGGGTCGGCTCTCCAGAGATGGAGATGGGTAACTCCGCCACTCGGGGAGTCTGGGACGCTCTCCTCTGGGTGGCCGTGTTCGAATTTCTGGTACTACCTAAATAAAAACAGTCAACACAAAGCCTTTCTAGTAATTCGTACTTGCTTATGATTCATGATTCCGTATGAATCAAACCCCTCGGCTGAGCTAGGCAGCGCCTGGCGTGGAGCGTCTGGCCCGACACTGCTCTGCCATCTCAGGCTGACACTGCCTCCTGAAACTCCTTTTTCTGGCCGTTTCTCTCCCCAGACGTTCTTTGTTATTAGAAATCTCTCTCTTATTTGTTCTGCTTCTCCCTTGATCTCTCTGTATGTTCCATTCTCCGGGAAATAAAGCTTACCAGTGAAGTCTCTCCATGAGCCAAAGCAAATGTCTAGCATCACTGATAAGTGTGGTGCCACTGGGACCATCTAACTCTTCTTCTAATCAAATCTGCTTTTTCTCAACTACTGGCATTCTAGAGGACTATAAAATGCCTTCTTATTCAATGCCTTCTTGTCTTGTTTAACAGCTAATATTTGTTACATTTTTATTTTCCATTGCAAACGTTCAGCATTTTAGCAGTATTGTGAATTAAAATAGAATTTTTTTTTTTTTTGATGAATCTGGTTCAAAGGGAAAGAGTCTCCAGGCTCTCCACTGCCCCTCGGGCAGCTCCAAGGTCGGGTCCTCCAAGGCTTTGTGAAGCCAAGGTTTGGCGAGACAGTGCAGGTCACTCTGACGTGGGCTGGACCACTGATGGGCCACGCAGGTACCCGTGATCCCCCACCCGGGGGCTGGCCCCCTTCTCCCCTGACCAGGCTCACTCCCCAGAAGCCTAGGGTGTCAGATGTGGTGATTAGGGGTCTAGGTCTCTGCCATGACGTGGATCCCTGGAACCAGATCTGCAGCATTTGAGGGAGGAAGCAATGGGGTGGCTGCCAAATTCACCACCTACTCCCCCCCAACACTGCTATCAGCCTCAGCCTTCAATGTGCAAAAAATCCCCACAAAAAAATCATGTTTATGGAAATTATATCACCATGGCAACTGTAAAGGTCTCACAAGTATTTTTAAAATAGCAAATTAACAAAACCCACTTATAAAAATCTAAAATCTGTTCCTTTACAAGCATTAGTGAACATACAAATTCTAACAAACACAAAACGTGTTTTGTGGCATGACGGCCAGAAGTCAGTAAAAAGGGCTCTCGACCCTGGATTCACTGGGGATGGAGGGTTGAACCTGTGAAAACAAAAGTTTTATTTTTCTAGTGAGAGCTCGCACTTTGGATTTATTGTGGAAAATTACACCAAGCTCTCCAGGTGCAGAAAAATGTGGGTAAGAGACCTGCATTCCTGAAATACTAATTTTTTACTTTCTATTTTCACATCCCTGATGTTATTACCTTCTCCACTCTGCAAGACTATTCCATTTTTAACTCATAGGTTTTTAGCCATTGCATAAGGTTCTGCCGCTGTGATTTAGCCTGGCTGAATCTGTATTATAAAACCTGCCTCTTGGAAGTCTGCATACAAATCACAAGGAGGGGGAGAAAACCAGATTCAGAAGAACCCAACTCGAACCCCTCTGCTTCTTAAAAACGTAATTGGTGGGGCGCCTGGGTGGCTCAGTCGTTAAGCGTCTGCCTTCGGCTCAGGTCATGATCCCAGGGTCCTGGGATCAAGCCCCGCATCAGGCTCCCTGCTCCACGGGAAGCCTGCTTCTCCCTCTCCCACTCCCCCGCTTGTGTTCCCTCTCTCGCTGTATCTCTCTCTGTCAAATAAATAAAATCTTTAAAAAAAAAAAAAAAAAAAAAACGTAATTGGTATGGCCAGCAAAGGGGCTCCTTGCAAGTAGACGGTGCGCTAATCTTTGGTGTCTTTTGTGAAGATTTAATGCATAACGGGTGTGTTTTGATGACTCTTCTCATAATGAGGAATCACTGGGGGCCTTAGGAGCTCAAACACTGGGGGTTCTTTCTGTGCCAGGAGGAAGAAAAATCAAACCATGCAATGAGGACTTCATTCTTTCCCAGGTCCCAGGCTCCAAACAGTGGGGAGTGGAAGGGAATGGGGTGGGGGGCGAAAAGCAAAACACTGGGTCTTAGGGAGCGGAAAGTACATTCGACAGAGGTGGTGACTGGCTTGTGGTGCCTTCTGGCTATCTCAGGAAGCGAAAGAGGGGTGCCAGCAGTGGCCAGATGGTGCCTCTTCCAAAGTGACCATCGTGGTGGAGACGGGTCCCTAAGTATCACCAATGGATGGGGAGTGAGTTCTTCCAAGTTGGAGGTCTACAGCCCGTGGGGAAGGGGGGAGGCGGAGTAGGTGGTGGTCTGGAGGGAAAGGCAAGAGAAGGCGGGCCAGGCCGAGGAGGGCCCCAGGTGGAGGCGACGAGGGCGCTCCCAGGATGGCAGAGCTTCCGAAGCCTGGCCTCCCTGCAAAGCGAGGTCAGCCCGGAGCTTCGGGAACCAAGCACCCAGCCCACAACCGCCCAGAGGAGCTGGGCTGAGGCTGGTCATGAGGCAAGAGCATGAACACCGTACAGGATGCAGGGAGGAGGACCCCGGCTGGGACGCCGGGGCGTTGCGCTCAGCCTGGCCCCGGCCCCCCGGGAATGCGGCGAGTCACGAGCACGAGAGCCATTTGGAAGCTGGACGCCCACACTCCCCAGCCAGCAGGAAGCTCTGGCTCGGTGTACGGGCTGTTCCAGAGCTCCCAGGAGGAAGACTGTGCTAGAACCAACCTCTGTAGGAAAATGAGGGGTGGCGCGGTCGTGGTGCCAAGCTGGCGGGTTGGTATCCCCCAGCCCCGTGAAGGGGGCGCTGGCAACAACCAGCTCTGCACCCAGGGGGTCCCGGCAGGAATCGGGCTTGAGCCAGGCTCTTAACGAAGGGGCTATTGCTTTGACAGAGGTCTGGGGTGGGGGACCCACGGGGAGAGTGAAGTGCTGGGGGCCTGCAGCAGCAGGAGGCCGGTCCCAGGCCGGGCCTGAAGGCCCAGGGCGAGAGAAGGGGGTGTTGTCTGAGTCCGGAGAGGGCCGGAGGGCAGAAGCCACGGTCATAGGCAGGAAGCCGGAGGAGCCAACACCCGACCTCTCACCCCTTCCCCTCCCTCCCCTGCCAGGGCCTCCCATTGTCCAACACACCTGCAGCAGGTGAGGCAGGTCAGCATGCCGGGGCCCAGGGCAGGCCGGGGAAGAGATGCGGGGCCAGGGAGACAGGCGGTGGAAGGGTCCTCTCCTGCCCACCTCTGCAAGGGCAGGGCTCACTCCTTCAGAGCCTGAAAGCATGAAATCAGCCAGGACCAGCCAGACAAGCGACCAGCGGAGCCTCCATTCACCTCCTGACTTAAAGGTACAAGGTGCCTATGGCCCTGATCTGATATCTTTGAATCTCAGCAAAAAGAGGCAGGCTAGTAAGCACCCCTGCTTTGGACAGGTACGAAGTGGGGCCTAGACAAGGACGGTGAGCTCCATCAGCCCACGGCTGCCCTCGTGGCAGAGCTGGAAGGAGAAGCCGGGATATGGGCTCTCAGTTCTCCTTCCCAGCTCGTTATCGGTCAGCAGCTATGCTGGGATCCCGCTGTGCGCTCTGCACTGGACCAACAGTTGGGGAAGACACACAGAAAAGGTGTCATCAAAGAGACAAGACCAACCCACAGGATAAACGGGAAAGCCAGAAATGAGAGCAGCAGGTAGGCCAGATGATCCAAAAGATTAGATGCTCGGTTTTAAAGCACACTTTACCCACTGCTCCACCTCCTACCCCCAGCCAGTGTTAATGATCTTCAGACTTGGGTTAAGAATCACGACTGGTGCTGATGCCAGTCCCCTGATGGCTGGGGGTGGTGTGTGGGGAACCCCAAACAGAATGTGAAATGATGGGATGCAAACAGCACTGGGGAGACCAAGGTGCTCACCCGCTGCCTTCCCCTGGTCTGCCTTCAAGGAGTGCTTTGGTCGGTCTCCAGGCATGCCTGAGAATCTACACAGGGAGATCGAGAACATCCCTCGGCATCGGTTTCATGGGGCTCAAGTGAGAGCTAGCAGGAAAGATAAAACACACAACAGTCCCATCCAAGAGTGGGCGCGAGCCATCTGGTATCTTGCCAAAGCCATGGCTTTTCTCTGCTTTCCTTCAGTTCAAACCAGTTCCCAAGCACTGAGGCCCCTCTTATCAGGATGTATCAAACTTGGAGCCCAGCCCCAGGGACGGAGGCCCAAGACCGGCCAAATCTGCCCTCACCCAACCTGCAACTTTGGTGCGTCCTCCACGGCCCCCTTTCTGCTCTGAACTTCTAAGAACCCCAGTTATTGGGGCCTAAGATGGTTATGATTTTGTTTGTTTGTTTTTTCCCACCTCTGAGTCAGGCCACAGAGTGATTTCTGGAAGGATTCCACTTGCATGTTCAACCACAGGACCCCTGAGAGCAGCCAAGGCTAAGGGGAGGCTCTCCCTCACTCTCCTGGCATGCTCATTGGCGGTTGGTTTGAGGTTGGTTTCTTTGAGGTCCACGAATGACTCTTGGACTCCATAGGGAGATGTCAAACAGGAATAACCAAGAAATGAGACTTCTCCAAAAGAGATCTGTGGCATTGGGATCTGCCCCAGCTCTGGCTGCAGTGTTTGGATTCCTGGTCGACCCCAGAGGCAGGCCGCACAAGCAGTGGGTTTAGTCCCAACCAGCCACTGCAAGGGCAGCTCACTATGCACCCGCTGTATCTCCCAGCCTCCTGGGAAACTCGTTTCTGTTATACCCCGGCCTGCGCTGGTGGGGCAGAGGAAAAGCTCACGCTCCCAAAGGGCTGCAATAAACTTTTGCGTGACCTTGGGATTTAAATGGTACGAGTCCTGGGGAAAATCTGGGGGTCTGGGCCCTGTACGCCAATATGCCACTTCACCAGGACTCTGTCCCTGTGGCCCCAGATGGCCCCTGAGTTAGTGAGAACTGGCAGACCTTTGGTGATAAGAAAGAGCTTACAGTACTTAGAATTTAGCTGTAACTGCTACGTCTGAAATGTCTGAGTGTATTTGGCTTTTAACTATATAATTTTATAATTTTTCTTTTCAAATACTTCCACACTTGCAGAAAAGTTTCACGAATAATATGGGGAACTCCTGTCTACCCTTTACCCAGATTACCAATTCTTAATACTTTGCTACATTTGTCATTCTCTTTCTTCCATATTATTATTTATTTTTCCTGAACCCTTTGTAAATAGGCGACATACATCATGGCTCTTCACCCCTTAAACCTCAGTGTGTTTCTAGCAACAAAGTTGTGTTTTTACATATCTGTAGCACAGTTACTGTCTTTTGGAAATCGTAACATGGATATGATATTTATCTAATTGACAGCCCATATTCCAGATTTGCCAATTGTCTCAAAGATGTCTTTCTTGGGATTCTTTTTTCCTCCGGTATGGGATCTAATCCAAGATTATGCTTTACGTTTAGTTCTCAAGTTTGTTTAGTCTTCTTTAATCTTTCGTGACAATGATGTTTTTGAAAAATACCAGCTAGGTATTTTGTTGAATGCCCCTCAGTTTGGGCTTCTCTGGTTCCTTCTTCAGAAGATTTGGGTCATGCACCCTGGGTTGGGATCCTGCACAGGAGATCCCACCAGGAGACATGCGATGTCCATCTGTCCCACCTTGGTAATGCTAATCTTTTAACCGCTTCATTGGGCTATAATTCACATATCATAACATTTGCCCATCTAATAATTCGGTGTGCAACCAAGCACAATCACTTTTAGGACATTTTTGCTACCCCAGAAGAACCCCCGCTACGCCTTAACAGTCCCTCCCATGTGCTCCCAACCACACTCCTCAGCCAAGTTGCCCTCCACCTCTACGCATCAGTCAACTCTAGATTGTCCATATAAATGCAGTCGTACAGTGTGGGGTCTTTTGGGACTGCTTTCCTTCATCTGGTGTAATGTTTTCAAGGTCCAGGCGATGTTATTCTGTTCACTCAGTCAAGATGCTGTATCACTTTTCTCTTTACAAGTTAGAAGCATTCTGTGGAGGCACTTAAAGATCATGCAAATATCCTGTTTCCCATCAAAATTTCCCCCTAGATTTAATTTGATGGCTATTGCCCAAACCAATCTTTATTAAAACGGTTTACTGAGACTGATCATCTCCACTGCCCCCCTCCCCCCTTCTCAGCCATTGGGTATACCACTTGAAAGGATGGATGGTGGCCCGGCTCTTCTCAGTAAGCTCGTGACTGTCCCAGTGAACCCCCCACAGAGCAGGTGCTATGACCCAGCAAAGGGGCAGGCAACATCCCTCCTCTGCCCCATGGCCCTCCCCTGAGTGGCTGGAACACCAAGGACCCCTCAGAGACAGCACCCCCCCATCCTGCCTGCAGCCATGAGAACTCTGTCCCTCACTTCCCTCTGAGCTGGGAAGGCTGAGGAGTGACATGAAAGCCTGTGTCATGTTTGGAGTCACTAGATTCGAGGAACAAGGACCCGCTCTCTGCCCCATATTTACAGCCAGAAATCAGGACGCATTTAGTTCAGCTTGATTGCAACAGGGGTGCTAGGCGCCCGGCGAGGCAGAGGGTAAGTCACGCACAGCCCCAACCCTCAAGGAAACGATTCACGGAAGACTAAGACAACAGAGGGGTGCATGGCCAGCTCAGTCCGAGGAGCGCACGACTCTTGATCTCGGGATCGTGAGTTCGAGGCCCACGTGGGGTGTAGAGATGACTTAAATAAGTAAAACTTAAAAAAAAAAAATATATATATATATATATATACATACACACAACCAGAATTTCCGGGAAGCAAGAGGAACATCCTAAGTGGCTTGACAGACCTGGAAGGGGGAGCTCACTGCACAGAGGGGTCAGGAGGCCGTCTGAGGCGGGCCTTGACGGCTGGGGCAGGCGCTGCCCTCGATGGGGGGTGGCGGTCCCAGGCACAGGAGCACCGTATGAAAGCAAGTGGCCCCGCTGGACTAAAGAAACCAGTGGGGGAGGTCGGGGACAGTTCACTGGGTCCCGTGGGCCCCGTGCAGAGTAGGAACTGGGCCCGTGGACGGCAGGAGCTGTCGAAGGCTTCAGAGCAGAAGAGGAAGTGGTCAGAGCCGAGACGCGAGCAGAGATGGCATCTGGGGACACAGACCCTGTGTGCACAGCAACGTCGTGCCCCGGCCACACTGACCACCCTGTGACCCGGGAGGGCCCACATCCGTCGAGTGGCTCCTGCAGCCAGGCCCAAGGAGGACACGTGTCCCTCGCACAGTGCGGCCACAGCTGGCCTGTCCCCACGGGGAGGGTGTCTGTGCACCTGGGACAGGCCCTGGGGCTCAGCTTCTTCTCTGGCGCCATGCTGTCACGTTTTCCTTCCTGGTTTCCAGATGCTTCTTGGGCTCGGGAGCCTCCAGTGACGTGCGCCCAGCCCACCCAGACGCAGGTTCCTGCCCCCACCACCCCCGGGCAGCAAGCCCCCATGCAGAAGCTTCCTCGAAGCCACCTGTACTCATGTGTTCTTGTCACATCACGCGTCCTAGGATCTGAAAGAAGGCGGTCAGGGAGTAGGATTGGAAGACGGGGCAGGGGCAGGCACAAAAGACGAGGAACTGGCTGAAAACCACGGAATGGGACACTAGGTGACTGTTCCGGTGTGGGCAGGTGGCCCTGGGAGATCCGGCGGGGTGGGCACCAGAACTCCACAACCAGGCGAGGGTCACAAAAAAGCAAGTCAAATGCGCTGCTCGGCTTCCAGGACACAGAGAAGTCATGTTCACACTCTACTGCAGCCTATTGGGTGTGCAACAGCATTGGGTCCAAAACAAAGCACATACCTTAATTTAGAAAGACTTTGTTACTGCCCAGTGCGAACCGTGTGAGCTTTCGGCATCACCATCACGGATCACAGCCAGCTAGAGCCGATGTGGTAAGGAAAACTGACACAGCACGAGAATCACCGGAATGTGACACACAGACAGGAAGTGAGCAAATGCTGTCGGGGATGTGGCGCCCCTGGACTGGCTCCATCCATGGGTCCCGAGAAGGAGGTGCCAGGGACCCCCTGCGCGGGCCATCACGAGGGAGGACGAGCAGGGACGGGAAACTGACGGGTCCCTGGCACGTCGTCCCTCCCCAGACTTTGGAAGGCCCATGCACACGTTTCATTCGAAAAGTGGCAATTACAGCAATTAGGCACCCACGACAAGCAGCCCTGAGGTGGCAGGAGGGCCTCTGCAGGTGTCAGCAAGGTGACACTGCGGGGTCAGGGCGCCAGGGATGGAGGGGCCCCCTCTTAGGTAAAATGCAGGGACTGGAGCCGCCCTAAGGCTGCCTGGTCCTGGGAATGTTGGGCCATTTCCTTTGTGGAGGTCTTTGGATGGGCTGTTCTCCACAAACACCAAATTATCTTGGCATGGCTGTCAGGCTTCCCAGTCAACAACGACCAAAGCCCATGGGATGCGTAGCTCTCCCAGAGCACCCCAGCCGGGCCTGCCCCACGTTCCCGGTTCCGGAACAGCCCTGTCTTGTGTCAGCTACTCCGGCCAAGAAAACAGTCTCTCTGATGAGTTTGAATAAATGCCTAATATATCCCTGTGTTCTGCTGTTTGAATAAGAAAATGCTGTCCCCACACCATCACTTCAGCGTCCCCTTAGAAACTCCGTTCCTGGTTAGCATGGCTCAGCCTGGGGCATGTAGGCCCCGCACCCCGTTCTCCCAGGAAGCTCCCACGCTGAAGACACACCTGCCCGACGTACATCCTGCCAAGGCGTCCTCCACCTGGCCCAGGTGACGGGGTTTCGAGGCTCTGTGCCACCCACATGTGCCTCATGTAAAGGTAAAGCCTGTGGTGGCCTTTGTGTGTGCAATGCACACGCACACACGTGCGCACACTCATCACCAGTCATGCTCCTACAGCCTCTCACCCAACAGTAAAGTCAGCCTCGGGCCCTGGGTTTGGGGGACACCCCCAGCGTGTTGGGTGTGTGAGGCAGGTCTCGGCTCTGAGGGACCAGGAAGCACTTACGGGGGGGTCCTGCCCACCCTGGGAGGGGGCCCAGAAATGACCTTGGGAAAAAAGGACATTTGGCCGATGTTAAATAGTGGTTAACAGAACACAGTGACCTTGTGAGGTGGCCTAGTGGGAGTCCTGAGCCCCAGTCTACCAACAGGGATGTGGAGGCTCAGGGAGGTGAAGGGACCTGCTCAGGGTTCCGTGCTCTTGAGAACCAGAGCCAACTCTGAGGTCCCCAGCTTCCAGGATGTTTGGGGCTTCAGGAATCGGACACACAGATGGAAATGTTACTCTGTTCCCTGCCGTCCGGGTCGTTCTGTTTCAGCCCATTGCTCACTTCCCGGCTAGCCAGCTGTGGCGGAAAGCACTCCCTCACCGCCGTGACTGCATTCAGGTGGCCCCGCCTCCAGTAACTCGCACACCCATTCATGACAGCGCACCTCCCATCAGCCGGTCAGCTCCTTGAGGGAGGGGACCGCGTCTGCCTCGACTGTGGTTCTCAGCCCAAACACGGACCTGGCGCACAGTAGGGGCACGCTGCTCGCCTGGCCAGTGACACGCTGCTGGAGGCACTTGGAAGTCACTCTCCTCTGCACAGCACTCGGCGACACTTGATGGAAACACGGACTTCCTCAGTAGCATCTGCTGGCTCACCACTTCCAGCAGCTCAGTCCCTTGCAACACCTCAGAGGAAATAGGGACACTGTTGGCATTCCTGAACGTGACCCGGTCACCCTGACCCAAGCCACAGTGGGACACATCCCACGGGAGACTCACGGAGCATGTGTCCCTCGGCTCCCGAGAGTGATAGGGGGCCTCTGACCCACTGCCACACCTGACCCGGCACCGCATGGACACTGATCATAAACGATCCTGCGGGGACCCCACTGTCCCAGGCATTTCCCAGCCCTTCACCGTTGTGAAAACAGTGTCGTACTTGCATTAGACCGTCGTAACCTTACAGGAGGAGTTTGCTCAAGACAATGCTGATTCAGTTTTTCTAATTACAAAAGTAATACATTTTGTGTTCGTTTTAGAAAATTTGGGAAATGTGTAAAAGTATGAAGAAGAAAATAGTCCCCAGGCGCTCCCCACCTGTTAACATCTCGGTGCCGTCTGGTTTTATCTACCCATCTGTCTTCTACCTTGTATGCTCTTGATTTTAAGATTCCACTGATCATGAAACACACCGTGAATTTAGCAACAACTTTTTAGGAAAGAAAGGAAGAAAAGAAAGAAACCATTTCTCTTGGTATCAGTCTCACGTTCAGAAACATCCACACCGTGGGGAAAGGAGGTGCCTTAGAATCCACAAAATACCAAAGACTTGAGATCCTACGGATTGCACAATTTCAAACTATGTTTTTCCCATTTCCCCCTAAAACTTGCTGCCCCACCATCAGAAACTCTTTGTAAACACCATTTCAAGGGGTAAATAATATTCTACCATCCTTCTATTGTTGTCATCTGGGTTTATTTATAATACCATTTTTATAAAGTCATTTTTACGTCCCACGCGGAGCTTGAACTCACAACCCTGAGATCAAGAGTCACCCGCTCCGCCCACCGAGCCAGCCAGGCACCCAGGTTTGTTTATAATTTTCAATGTTACAAATAAGGCTTCCTGGCACATCTTTATGCATAACTTTCTGTCCCTGTTTTTGATTGTTTTCTTAGGATGAGTTCCTGCAAGTGGGATTACTGACCTAATGGGTATGAACATTTGAAGACTCTTGATACCTAAGTGCCAAACTGGTTTCCAGAAAATATGTCCCAATTTACATTCCTATCAGTGACACATAAAAGCCCCTTCTCTTTCCGTGGCATTGATTCCTATCCAGGAAAAAAAAAAAAGGCAAGTAATACAGGTATACAGTTTTAAAAAAATCAAACAGAGGAAAAAGGGCTTTTAGGGGCCAGCAATACTCAGAGAGCTCTCGTGGCTGAGTCCAGCTTCCCAAAGGCAAGCACTTCTATTTATGGAGCCCCCGTCATGAACGAGGCACTGTTCTAGGGTGCAGAGATACAGCAATGAACAGAACAGACCAAAACCAGCCAAACAAAAAACAGACAATAGAGAAAATAAGTTAAATATACAGCATGTTTGATAGCGAGAGTGCTCTCGAGGAAAAGGAAGTAGGGAAAGGTAGGGCCTGTGGGGAGGAGGGAGAGTGGGGAGGAGGGGGAGAGCTGCTCTCTTAAGTAAGATCATCTGGGAGGGTGTTGGGGCTGAACTGTGTCCCCTCAAAATCCACAGGTTGAAGTCCTCACCCCCAGCACCTCAGACTGTGACTGTATTTGGAGATAAGATCTTTTTTTTAAAAGATTCTTTCATTTATTTGGCAGGGGGGGGCGGGTAGGGAGGCAGAGGAAGAGAACCTCAAGCAGACTCCCCGCTGAGCAGGGAGCCCAACACGGGGCTCGATCCCACGACCCCGAGATCATGACCTGAGCTAAAGAAGCCAAGAGTCCGGCATCTCTGAAGATAAGATCTTTAAAGAGGTGATTAAGTTAAAATGAGGTCTTTGGGTGGACCCTAATCTAGTATGACTTGAGTCCTTAAAAGAAGGGGAAATTAGGACGCAGACACGAGCACGCACAGAGCAAAGACGGCGTGAGGACAGCCATCTACAAGCCAGGCAGAGAGGCCCCAGGAGAAACCAGCCCAGCCTCCAGGAGCGAGAAGATAAATTCCTGTTGCTTAAGCCACCCAGTCTTTGGTGCTGGTTGTGGGGGCCCCAGCACCCCCAACACAGGCGGCCTTGCTGAGTCCGTGACATTGGAGCAAAGCCCTCGGGACGTGAATGAGCGAACCACATAGATATCTGTGGGACGAGTCTGCCAGGCAGAAGGAACAGCAAATGCAAACCCTCTGAAGTGCGAAGGTGCCTCTTCAAATAGCCAAGGAATGGCAAGGAGGCCAGTGGGGCTGGAACCGAGGGAGCGAGAGGGAGAGGAGTGGGAGGTGAATCCAAAGGACAGCAGATGGCAGATGCTCTGCAGCTGCAGGCCCTGGAACGGGGCTAGTCCAAACTGAGACGTGCTGTAAGGCTTTGAAAACGTAGTATGTAAAAAAGAAATAGTAAACATTTCATTAATAATTTTGATTGACATGCACTGGATGATAAATATATTGGATATACTGAGTTAAATAAATATACTAGTAAAGGTAATTTCACCTCTTCCTTTTAGTGTTTTATGATATAGGTACTAGAAAATTTTAGATTACACCTGTGGCTCATGTCATATTTCTTTGGGAAAGTTCTGACCCAGGGCCTTGTGGGTTATGATAAAAGCTTGAGCTTTTGCTCTAAGTGACATGGAGACTTTGGAGGGTTTCCAGCTCAAACGATGACCTGATCCGACTCACTCGTGTTTTCAAAGGATTGCCCTGGTGGCCATGTTGAAGAGAGACCACGAGGAACATCAATAAAAGTGAGCAGACCAGTTACGGGCCCATGGCAACCATTTAGGAGGAGATGGGGCTTGGACCAGCAAGGCAGAAGCAGCGTGGTAAGAAGTGGTCAGATGCTGAATTGATTTTGAAAGCAGAGCCAGGAGCATTCCCAGACAGATTGGGTGTGGGGTGAGAGAAAAAGAGGAGTCAAGGATGAGTCCGGGTTTTTGGCCTGAGCTCCTGGAAGGATGCCATTTGCTTCGAGGGGGATAAAGAAGGGAGAAGCAGGCCTGGAGAAGAACATCAGGAGCTTGGCTTTAGGTGAGTTAAGTCTCAGATGCCTGGTGGGTTGCAAGTGTAGATGCTGGGAAATCAGCTGGGTGTAAGACTCCAGAGTCCAGGGGGAGGTCTGAGCAGGAGATCTGACTTTAGGAGTGATCATCATAAAGATGCAAGAGAAAGCCAGGAGAAACCATCAAAGGGGCCAGTGTAGGGGGGAAGAAGAGCAAGGTCAAAGAGAAGGCCAAGATCAAGAGCCCCGAGTGCCCAGGGACTCCCAAGGTTGGAGGCTGCCAAGACAAGCAAGGGAGACAGAGAAGGCGCTGTGAGGCACAGAGAAAACCAGGAGAGGGGAGTGTTCCAGAAGCCAGAGGAAGACAGTGTTTCAAGGAGGGAACAGGTACTGTGTCCAATGCTACTGAGCGCTCCAGGAGAAGGAGACAGAGATCTGGCCACGGGATTTAGCAACCCCGAGGTGCTGGGGATCCTGAAAAGTACAATTCAGGTGAGTGGCGGACGCAGAATGACTACAGTGGGTTCAAGAGAAAGCGAGAGGAGAGGGATCAGTGACCGCCAATCCAGGTAACTCCTGCAGGGAACTATACTGTAAAGGGCAGTGGCGGGAGAGGGGTAGAAGATCAAAAGAGGCTATTTTTAAAAGGGGGGGGACAAGGTCAGCATGTATGTACACTGCTGGGAATGAGCCAGTTGGTAAAGAAACAATGGTGATATCAGAAAGAGTGGGAATTCTTCTGATGTTTTTCTAATCTCCAGAGTATACTTATATTGCTTTTTCGTGTTTTATCAACATTAGACATTGACTTTCTGCTATGATATGTAAGATCAGCTAACTTACATCAGCCCTCATCTTCCTGTCACTCCTGTCCCAATACTATCCCAGTATATCATTGACCCACTATTGTTCCACTGTCCCAACATAGCCTTATTTCGGTTCATCCACTGATCACCTTGGTAACCTTTATGTCTTGATCTGCAAATGATGGACAGCATCCCTTGATTCTCCCCTGCCCTTTGTACGAGGAGGGTATTCACACCTCTACCCTACCCTCTCCATGTCAGTCAGCTTTGGTAGGGTGCACTAGGACAGTAACAATGCTAATTACTACAAAATCTCGGCAACTCACGTTTATTTCTTATTCATGTGACATGCTGTGCTGTGCTTCTGACGTCCCTTTTTATTCTGGGAGGCAGACTGAAGAGCAGCCCCATCTGAGACCTGCCACTCTCATGAGAGAAAGAGAAGACCAATGCCAGAACCTCACAATGCCTCTTAAAGTGTCTGCTCAGTCATTGCATATGTCACTGCCACTCACATTCGATTGGCCAAAGCAAGTCACGTGGCCAAACCCGTTATCAGTGGGCAGGGAAGGAAATATTCCCCTCCCTCCCACAGGAAGCATGGCAAGCCATATGGCATCAGGTGGGGATGTGCCATCCTCTTTTCAGGGAGGACAGTGAATAATTGGGAATAATAACCTATCACAACCCACCTGCCAACTTCTAGAAGCTATAGTTGTCATTTTATATTGTGAAGGTGGAGAAACTTTACATCTTCCTTTATAGCTATTATTAAGCAGGCTTCAGTGCCTTGTCTGTGGTTGCTTTTAAAAGCTGAAAACCACCGAGCAGCATTTATATTATTATGACTAAGCAAATATTCTTTGCTGTAGAATCAAAGAGGTGCTAAGAGCCCATATTGTGCACCACTGTTCCAATGGCACAGGCCCTATGCACTTCGAAGAGCCTTTTTTATATATTCCATCATTTGCTCCATATCAGGCCACATTTTGATTTGCTTCATATTTGAGCTATGCCTTTCATGAAAAATTTTTCGTCTCCCTGAAGTTGCTGATTACATCTCTTTTTTTATTGTTGGTGGAAGAAACATGTGCTTTCTACACTGTATCCCCAATATCCTCCAAATTCTTTCTCATTCCATTTGTTGTTTGGAATATTTTTCTTCTTTTGTGAAGTCTGCTGACCTTCTGATCTAATTGGGCATTTTGCTTCATTTTTGGATCTTAATGCTTTTGTATGGCCTTTTGTCTTTACTGCTGTTACTAATTGCCTTGTTTTTCATCCAAGGTTTAATTTCTGGCAGTCCCAGTAATACTCTTAGCTCTATGGAATGTCCCCTTCTCACACCATTCTCGGAGAACTCTTTCCTGGGGCCTTCAGCCTCCCACTCTAAAGAAGACTGCCTGCTCTCAGGCCCGCTGAACAATTTTATCCCCGATTTTCATGGCTGCCCTGAATTGGATCCCTTGTTTCCTGGATCTCATATCTTCTCTCTTGATTTTCTCTCTGGTTTTACTGAAATACATACTTAAATAACTGCCTTAAAAAGGTTGAATAGGATGTAAACTTCCTTGGTCCTTGCATCCTCAGGACCACCACACTTACATATAAAATAAAGGCATTGGACCGGATGACCTCTAATGCCTATTCCAGGAGTATAATTCTAGTCAATATTCATTCATATATAGCATACTATATCAAGGAGAAATTTAAAATGGTTGCTGCTTTCAAGGAACTTACATTTACAGAGGTAAAAAATAAACTCTTGAAAAACAATTTAAAAAGTCAGCAGTAGATGCCACAAGATAGGGCAATATTCATCATCAGTTTGAGCCTCGGGGCTGGAGGAAAGACAGAGAGAAGCTGAGCCAGCCTGTGGGGCTCTTACCAGGGAAGCAGACTTTCGCTGGGTGTCAAAGAGTAGGCAGTATATTAGAGATAGATTAAATATCTATGAGTATTCTCCAGTAGATTTGTGGCCAACATTAGTCTGAAGGCATGGTCAATGGTCAAGGGAAGCTCTCCCCACTACCACTTCCCTGTCACCATCTGAGTTATCAACAATTTCATTTCACCGAGTCAGTCAATAGAGATAACATTTTTAAATATAAAAGTATAACTTTGCCCGTAACCAACAGACAAACTCTCTGTCCATTCTGGGACATAACAATGAACTTTCATTACATATATGAATACTTGCGTGTAAACTTATAAGTGCCCTATTTTTTGGACTATGAAGTTACTGACAACGGTCTGTATTAGTAGTGTGTCACTGAATAAGACGAGGTGGAGGGGCACTCTCTTTACCAGCATCCATGTTTTTAAAGATTTATTTATTTGTTTGTTTGTTTGAGAGAGTGTGTGTGCATGTGCACGAGCAGGGGGGGAGGGGGAGAGGGAGAGAGAAGCCCATCTCACGACCCTGAGATCATGACCTGAGCCAAGAAAACCAAGAGTCGAATGCTTAACTGACTGAGCCACCCAGGCGCCCCTACCATCATCTCTTTTTATGTTTTGTATTGTTCCAATGAGGAGTCAGAGTGACCATAAATCATAAATCCCAGGAGAGGAAGCATCCCTCTATGGAGTGACAGCACTGTTGCTTACATCAACAAGGCCCCAGGGACAGTAAGGACTGGGCTTCTCATGCTAGATGAACATGAGACACCCGCATCAGAGGAAAAACATGCCTTCATCCAGCCCCCCACCCCCTCCCCTCTGTCCCATTCGATTTGCCAATGAGGAGAAGACTTGCAGAGAAGGAAGTTTCCAGAAAAAAGAAACGATCTTTGGGCCAAAGGTCTGACCAGTTTCCAAAGAGTGGGAGTGAAGTCAGGACAAGCAAGGGCTTGGGGCCTTGTGGCTGATTTCCTGGGCAGGGTCTCACCTCCTGCAACACCTCTTGGAAGCTTTCTCTGAACTCCACTTCCACCTAGGAAGAATTAACTGTGCTCAAACGCTCTGGTCTTGCTGCCATGACAGCATTTATCAAATTCAAACAAAGTTTGCATCCATTTTCCCCAACAGTCTATGACACCTCGACTGACTTCTTCATTGTCACACCCCAGAGCCCGGTATGTAGTGGTTGCTCTGTGTTGGTTGAATGAGTGAGAGCAAATGCATCGGAAAAAAGCTGCACTTCATAAAAGGGCAGAGCCCGACATCAATAGTTTTCACGGGAGCTTCAGATAAGCCGGAAGGACCTAGAGGAGGGGATCTAGGCCAAGGCGATGATTTCCAGGCGCTGGGGCCACTCACACCACTCATGGAGGACAAAAAAACAAAAACAAAAACAACACAAAACAAAACAAAAAATGCCTGCGAGTTTTGCATGGCCTGCCTTGTCACCCCGGGCTCCACTGAAGGTTGAGGGGAGCAGAGAGATCTACAAGGACTCAAAGCCAAGGTCCCGAAGAAGCACCCTGCACAGCCAGAGGTGGGGGGCAGTGCTCAGCTCTGCAGAAGGGCCAAGGGCAAGAGGAACCCACCCTCCCCGGAGCACTGCCTCTGCGCCCAACCCCTGAGCTTTCTAGAATTTCATTCTGTCCTCTCCACAGCCCAGAGTAACAAGCATCCTTGCCTTACAGGTGAGAAACACCACCCAGGATCAGGAGCTCCTCCTTGGGGGTGCAGAAGGGCGGGGGCCTGCATGCCAGCAAAGTGGACAATGACAAGCAAAACAAAACGAAAAACATGCCTGGATTTGGTCCTTGAAAATTCAGAAACCTGTACACGCTTGGCTCACCTGTTTTATTAACTTTTGCAGTTTGCTAATTTTCCCTTTATTTTCTTCTGGCTTCTCAGAAAGGTTTCTTAGAAAAATCCTATAGAGTTCTGATCTAACAAAGGGAGGTGCAAAGAGGGAAGAAAGAGCTGGATGCCCAGGGCAGGGGCATAACCCGCGGTGGGGAGGCCTGCACAGGTGCACAGGTGGGCACAGCTGCGGCCTCCTGCTGGTGGTCCGCCGCGGGGGGGGGGGGGGGGTAGATACCCCCACCCATTAGCAGCTTGGGGCAGCCCCTCCCAAGGGGGAAACAGAATGCATTGGTTTCCTCAAAAGACCGTACAGGGTGCCATTTGCTTCACCACTTTTAAAAAAGTGTAACGAAGACCCATCCCCGCTCTCGATCTTCGCGTCCCCGTTTGTACTCCAGCAGGTGGGAATTTCTGACACAAACGAACAACGGCTATCTGTCCCCGCGGCGTCCAAGTGTGCGGACAGCCGGCCTGGTGACACGGCCCCGGGGGCTGGCTGCTGGACGCGCCGCGAGGGGGGAGCATGGCTGCCGCCCACCTAACTTCCTGCTCAGACAGATCTGTGGCCCCGGCGCCCCGCAGCCGCCCAGGGAGCGCACAAGCACAAGCAAGCCCCGAGGAGAAAGTGAACGCGTCCTGCGTGAATGAGTGTGACCTTCCCTACCACCGGCACGGCACGGGCCCCGGGGAGCTGGCTAAGCGCGAGGCCGTGAGAAAGGCCAAAGTAAAACAGCAAACGGCTTCGAGCTGACCTGTTCTTGGGAACTTGGAGCCATGCACTGGCAACTGGCTGGCGCAGGGGCAGGCTCTCTCCTGGGGAGGGCACAGAGGTGCCTGCCGCTCCAGTCCCGCACGCATTTGGGGGGGGCGGGCTCCCGGCAAGAACAGCCGGTGCCAAGCAGGCGAGCCAGGAGTTGGGGGAGGGCACGCAGACAGAGATTTGGGGTGGGATCAGGAGAGGGAGGGTCAGGGAAACTTGGGACACTGGGACCATCAGGGCGCCCTCCAGGCAGCCAGAGTCCCACACAGAATTACATCGGCGCGCTCCCCACTTTCTCAGGAACGGAAGGGACGGAAGGGAGCAAACCCACAGGCATTGAAACTAATGAGACCGCCCCCCGTCCACCCCACCCGAGCCCTGCGGGTGCTGGCGGAATCGCGGACACACCGGAAGGAGGCGGAGGACACTCGCCCCCGCACGGTCCGCACTCCGCAAAGGCGGGCGGGCTCGCGCGGTGTCGCCGAAGCCCGGCTCGGCCGACCTCTCCAACGCCCGGGAGCTCGGTCGCCGCCGCGCTCCCCCGGCCCGGCCCCGCGCCCCTCGAAGGAAGGGGCTCGCGGGAGGGCGCGCGTGGCGGCGACGAGGAGCAGGATTTCGGGCGTCTGGAGCGGAGCCTCGCCGGGGCCAGGAGGAGCCGTCCGCGCCGCCGCCCGCCGGCACCGCCCCCCCCCGGGTCCCCGGCAAAGTTCCGGCTTTTGGGGCCGGACCACGACGCTCACAGTTGGGAGGAGGTGAAGGGCGGGTCAGGGAGGCTCGCGCCGCGCCTCCCCCCGGGCGCCTACTCCGCGCGCCTCGGCCACCCGCCCGGGGGCGCTGGGAGCGCGGGCGCCACCCGAGGGCGTCCCCAGTGCCCTCCGCGCCGGGTCCGGGGCGCAGGGGTCGCGACCGCCGCGTCTTACCCAATCCCGGCACGAAGGTGTTGAGGAAGAGGCAGATGACGGCCACCGGGAAGGGCATGTAGGGGATGGCGGCGCGCAAGGGGCCCTTCTTCTCGCGGACCTGCACCACCACCCCGCTGGACGAAGACGCGGCGCGGGGGTCCGCCGCCGCCGCCGCCGCCGCCGCCGCCGTCTCGGCGTCTTTGTGCGAAGGCTCCATGGCGCGGCGCGCGCAGGGGCGGGTGGCGGCGGCTCGCTCCGCGCCGAGCTCAGGCGGCCAGCGTGCTCCGGCGCCGCGCGGCTCACGGAGAAGCCCGCACTCCCGCGTCCCCGCGCGCCCGGCCCTCTGCAGCGCGCTGCGCCGCGCCCACACCCCGGCGCGGGGCGGAGGGGGTGGCGCGGCGCTCGGCGACAGCGCTCCGACGCCCCTCCCCGCCGGGCCCCTTCCCCGCCCTTCTCTCCGCCTCCCCCCCGCCCCCCCACAAAATGCCACTTACGGATTCGGGCGGAGGCAGGAAAGTAGAAGAGGAACGCGGAGGGAGCCCGCGCGGTTCAGGTCCTGGGAGGGATGGACGCACCTCGCCTCCCCGGAACAGGTGAGCCGGGCGCCATCCTCGGCCCGGGACACCGCGAACGGGGCTGGTGTGCTCGGCCGGCCCTGTCGCGAAAGCCGGGAGCTGAGTCCTTTCATCTGGAGGAAGCACACAACGCTGGGCGGATTGAGGCCAGGGGCGCACAGCGCCCGGTGCCTAGTAGGCCTTCAACGCATTCCCATTTAAGTGGATTTCGTTCCAGTCGATAATATAGCTGAAAGCAGGAGACGCGGCTTTTCAAACAGGTTCAAAAGACTGGTTGAACAATGCTGGGAACCAACCCCTGAACTGTCCTGGACGCAAACCTAGCCTTTTGCTCTCGACGTGGTAGTTCAAAAGCCAGCGAGGACACAGCGCCGTCTGGTGTCGACAACGTGACAGTTAGTAGAAGCGAAAGGGTTCGGCCGCAGTGTCCAAGCCCGCGGCGGGAGGCCCCACACTGAATTAGGGGTTTGGGGGAATTTTTTTTTAAGTAGGCTCCCTGCCCAGCATTGGAGCCCAACACGGGCTCCAGCTCGGACCCTGAGATCAAGACCTGAGCCGAGATCAAGGGTCCGAGGCTTATCCCAGGCGCCCCTGAATTAGGGTTTTTGAATAATGCTGCCCTCACCTCCACACCTGGAAAAAATGATCGGATGAAAGCAACCACCTCCTACCTTAGGGAGATGTTCAATGCGTCGGAATTACCCAGATATTCAGAAAATCTTCTGAATAATCGGAAGAAGGTTTATCCATGTCCTTCTCTGTGACCCTCCTTCTCCAGGAATAGTAGTGATTGTACCACCCTAAATCAGCGCCTGGGCCAGAGAAAGGATGCTGAAAGACCACAGATTATTTTACGGGTATCTGAATAAAATAATTTTAAAAGCAAATGCTCACTAGTGATGATACTGTGGATGCACACTCACGTGCACGCTCGGGTGCATGCACACACAGTAACTAGCTTGGGCCTGGCAGTCGGAGTGAATGAGACTGAAAGTTTTAGTCACTACTCAGCCACTAATTACCTGTATGACTTAGAAGAACTCGTTGAACCTTTTCTGGGCTCAGATTGTAACATCAAAGCAGGATTCAATACATATTTATTGAAGGCCTAATACCACTCCAGTTCTGGGGAGAGTTAGGAAGGAGTAAAACCCAGACTCTGTCTTCAAGGGTCTAATAGATTAACTGAGCCACGGTGATAGGGTCAGACAATGATAGATGTCCCCGCTTGGCAAGCTGAAGGTGCTGAGCGAAGCTGGGCCTGCCCCTGGAGCTGTTACACACTGTGGCTGTAGCAATGGCTAGAGCCAGCTGCTTGCAGGAGACGTGTTTTATTTTAAACAAACACTTCCAGGACGCCTGGGGGGCTCAGGCAGTTAAGCCTCGGCCTTCGGCTCAGGTCATGATCCGAGTGTCCTGGGATTGAGTCGCAGGTTGGGCTCCCTGCTTAGCGGGAGCCTGCTTCTCCCTCTGCCTGCCACTCCCTCTGCTTGTGCTCTCTCTCTCTCTCTGACAAATAAATAAAATCTTCTAAAAAATAAAATTAAAAATAAACACTTCTTTATTGGAGCACTCTCTGCCAGGCACCCTTTTAAGCACTTTACACATTTTCACTCAGGGAATCCTTATCAAACCTCTCTGGAGTATCATTTATTCTCTATTCTGCTGATGAAGGATAATCCTGGGAGCCCAGAAGGGTTGAGTAACTTGCACATAGTCACCCACTAGTAAGTGACAGAGCTGGGATTGGAATCAGGGTGATCTGGCCCCAGAATCCATACAGATAACTGTTATTTTATCAGAGACCCAGGAAATAACCCACATTCTTTGAATATTCTCTCGCAGAGCACCTGAACTATTTTAGGGCCATGCAAACACTAGTCTTCCTGGGGAAAAAAAAGGATTTCAGGAAAGAAAGGAAAAAAGTGGGTTTACATCTCCCAATTTGCCAGATGATTCGCTTAATGTCTGGATGTCAGAAAGACATCCGGACAGAGGGACAGCACATACGAAAGCAGGGAACATCCCACGGATTGCAGTATGTCTGGGGCTCGGGCTCATGTGGGAGGGACAGGAGTTGGCTGTGGGAGTGGGAAGGAACCTGGTGAGGAAGGGTAAAGGAATCTGGATTTTATCCCGGTGGCCATGTGGAACCCCTGGAACATTCCCAGCAGGGGTGTGGCATGGCATGAGTG
Source organism: Neomonachus schauinslandi (assembly GCF_002201575.2). NCBI lineage: Eukaryota > Metazoa > Chordata > Mammalia > Carnivora > Phocidae > Neomonachus > Neomonachus schauinslandi. Next base: position 3,626 of record NW_025408845.1, on the reverse strand, counting down.
TTCCAAGTCACTAGTACTCTGTACCAAACTACCCCGGAATTTGGTGGCTTGGCCCAACCTTTTGGCAATGATCACAAATTCTGTGGGTCAGGAAATGTCTGGAGACTCAGCTGGGAAGACACAGACGGTGGCAGCTGGAGCAGCTGGGGCTGAGGATTCATGTCCAGAATGGTGCACAGGTCTGGTACTTGAGAGCTGGCTCAACCAGGACCATTCCCTAGACCTCTTTTTAGCAGAAAAAAAATAACAATTCTGCTGAAATCTGCTTCCACACTGCTCTCGGGCACTGTTTTAAGCACTTTACACGTTTTCACTCATTTCACTCTAAGAAATTCGTACACCAACTGGGATGGCACCTTCTGGCCAAGACTGGCATTGTGGCATTGACGGTAGAAAGACAGATTGTGCTTGAAGCTCTGTGTCTTTGAACAATTTCTTGACCTCTCTCAGCCTCACGCTCCAAAATTAGAAATACTACCTATCTCATTTGTCTATGTATAAGGATTAAGCGAGAGGATATGTGGAAGGCACTCGATAAATGGCAACCGAGTGAGGAGGTTTTTCATCCCAAGCGATCGAAAGTCAACACGGGCGCACCTCGGTTGCGCAGTCAGTTGAGAGTCCAACTTGGTTTCGACTCACGTCCTGATCTCAGGGTCATGAGATTAAGCCCCACATCAGGCGCCGCGCTCAGCACGGAATCTGCTTGAGATCCTCTCTCCCTCTCCCTCTGCCCCTCCCACTCATACTCTTTCTCTCTCTCAAAGAAAGAAAGAAAGCCAACACACATTTAGCTTTCAGGATAAAAGAAAAGAATGTATGGATATGATGGCTTTTTGATGTATCAGCTTGGAGAGGCTGAATGTCAGTCTCCAGAATCCCCTTTCCGTTTGTTCCCATTCAGGCTGGGTTGCCGGTGATGATCTCTGTCAAGGGCTGGAGGACAGAAGGGAGGCTGCAGCCGGTCCCTAGCAGACTCGCACCTTCTCCAAGGCATTCAGCCAAACACTGATGTAGGTGCTGCGGTGAAGGAATTCCGCAGGTGTGGTGAAAGCCCCTAATCAGTTGCCTTTATATTAGTCAGTAGGAGGTTGTCCTGGGTGGACCTGGCTTCATCAGCCAGAAGAGACAGCCCGAGCAGCTGCTGGGCCGACAGATGCTCTCCCTTCCCTCTGGATCTTCCTTCTTCACTGCAACCTGTGTACACCTAGCTTTGACCTTACCATGGGGTTCCAGCCTGCTTGTGATCTTCCCACCCCGAGCGCCTGCCTTGTGGCCCCCAGACTCGCTGAGCCAGCCCCTACAGTTAACAAATCCATACCTCTCTCTATCTACCGTCTGTCTATCATCTATATGATTCTGCTAGTTCTGCTTCTCTGGTTGAACCCCAACTGATACAATGGGCTCAAATTATGTCAGTGAGTCATCTAATCAATTAATACCTCTCTGTCTGTCTCTTTCTGTGTTTCTCTCAAACTCCATCTCAGCTCTGCCGGACTCTGTGTGTGGCTTCATTCTGTCAGCCGGTTCTCCCCAGGTGGGGAGGAAGATGGGCTCTGAACAGCCCAGAGTCACATCTTCCCAAGCGAGCCTGGCAGAAAGACACGTCTTTCTCTCCAAGGGTCCTCTTGGATCAGTAGTGACTGATCCAGGGTACTGTGGCTGGGTACTCAGTTTGACCAGGCCTGTGATGAGGGGGATTCTGGAACTGTTTGCTCCCTCCAGCCTCGACGATTGGGTAGAGGTGCAGCCAGACAGGAGCCTGGGGATGCATGCTAGACAAACGTCTGTAGTCACCACAGTCTACTCTGAGTAACAGTGAGTGGGTTTCTGGATAATTAACCTTCTCAGTCACTGACCTTGACCTACAGGAGTCATGTGTTTGGACTTCCTTCCACGGGTTGCCTTTCCCAGAAGCAACATACTCCTATGAAATCGTAAAGACAGAGCCCAGCCTGGTTGGTCCCCACATCTCACAGCACTTCTACCCAGCAGTGTGATCTTGGCGAGAGCACGTCATCTCCCTGTGCCTCCATTTACCCATGTGTGTAATGGGAATAGCCATGCCCGGCCTTCCCACTCCAGAAGACCGGGAGTGCAGACTTAGACCACAAGTTAGAACAGGAGTATGATTTCCCTACTCCCTCTGTGAATGGGACTTCTCACCCTTCTTCCCCAAACGACGTCTGCCCTCCCTACTGCTCCCCAAGAGCCCTAATGCTGTAATGTTTGCAGAGGAGCGTGATGAGGGAAAGAAAATTTGTAAGGCCAAGGGCAACCAGAGAAATAAAGGTCCGTGCTCCCAACGACCCAACGAGAGGCACACTGGGGCCAGGGTGCTCTGCTGGGCTCCGAGTGGGCTGCTGTTCTCCCCTCTGTGGGTGTCCTTTTGTAACTTTAATAGGGTGGGCATGATGGTAATGGTGGCAGCGGAGAAATAATCAGACCAGGCTGTCTCGATTTGGACACCAGCTCTTTACCGAAGTATTTGGAAAGTTAGTGCTCTCAGGAAGTCACCCCCGTGGGGACAGGTGATGGTGGCAGAGCCAACCATCCTGCAGGAAGCTGAGCTTGGGCATAGCACCTATCTGTGGGGGAAGGACCTGGGACCCCAGTGAGTGCCAGGCCCACTCTGAAACCATCTTGCTCCTTGCCCCACCCGGACTTTAAGGACCGAGGGGCGAACCATTAGCACACTGAATTCAGAGTCTCGATGACCTGAGAAAAACATCAGCCATGATGAGCTCCCGCGGGGACAGGGAGAAGGAGACCACTGTCTCAGTCCCAGGACAGACACTCAGAGCAGGAGCTTACCGTGCGAGTCCTGCTTCTTACACAAACAGTTTCACATTTTTCTAAAGTTGGTAAGGCTGCAGCTACAGACCAGGTCACCAAGAAAAATGTGAAATGCTATTAAGAGAGAGAAGAGGAGAGCCAGCAAAAGCCTTTGTGATCTGAAAGCTGCTAAAATTGGGCTGATTTACATTCTCTGAAGAACCCAGGACTCCCAGACCCCTGCACACTGAAGCATCAGCCAAATTCTGAACCTCACCGGGAAGCGAGGAGGGCTGCCCGACAGCCTTCTCCCTACACGGGCAGTACCAGCGTGCAGGGTAAAGGGCTTGTATGTATTAATAGTATGTGGTGGTAGCAGTACATAGCAGTAGTATGCGGTAGTATATAAGGGTAGTATCTTGTAGCAGTATGCAGTGCTAGTATGTAGTAGTTGTCATATGTAGTGGTACTAGTACTATGTAGTACTACTACGTGGTAGTAGTATGTAGTAGTCATAGTACCTAATACTACTAGTAGTATATACCAGTAGTATGTAGTGGTAGAAATAGTATGTAGTGGTCATCCTATGTAATACCAGTAGTGGTATGTAGTAGTGGTTCGCAGTAGTAATCGTTGCAGTGGCCATAGTATGTACTAGTAGTAGTGGTTCGCAGTAGTAATCATTGTAATGGCCATAGTATGTAGTATTAGTAGTAGTGGTTCACAGTAGTAATTGTTGCAGTGGCCATAGTATGTAGTAGTGTAGTGGTTTGCAGTAGTAATCATTGCAGTGGCCATAGTATATACTAGTAGTAGTGGTTCGCAGTAGTAATCGTTGTAGTGGCCATAGT
>NW_025408844.1:0-44060 GCF_002201575.2 Neomonachus schauinslandi | reverse complement strand
TTTTTTTTTTTTTTTTTTTGAGAGGGCAATTTGTAAGGATTTGGAAGTGGTGAACGGGAACAGGGAGAGAAACAAGCCCACTTTCGGATATCGAGGCATTTGGGGTGCTGGCTTATCAACAACCCCTGCTTGAGAGGCCTGCATGTTGGTGAGGTCTGGGAAATCACCAGGCTCCCATTCAGGCCTGGGAGTGAGCGGGAGAAGCTCTTGGAGTAGCCGTCAGGGAGAAAGGCAGGTTTGCATGGTTCTCTCACATACTTTCCACCGGAGTCCATATTTCGTCGTGCGGTCTCCTGAACAAGACTTCCGTTTTCTTACCTTTCTCTGTACCCCACCTGCAAGTAAAAACCTTACCATCATTCAGTGTTAATGATTCCATGGAGCAAGATGGGTGTGTGGTCTCTTGATTATACAAATAGGGACATGTTCTTTCTCTATCCCTCCGTCTGTGTCTCCTCTCAGTTATGATTATTGGCTGAAATAGAATTTACTGGCTGTTTTGCTTGTACTTGTTTTGTTTGTAATTATTGTGTCTTACCCCCTACTTAATTGTAGCTCAGTGCTGTACGCTACATAAATCTTCCTTAAATCAATGAGAAAGTGTAAAATTGCTTTTGAAAAACTGCATTTTCAATAATTTCCCCATTCTTCATGCTGAGAATCCACCAATCAGGTAAGTCATAGAAGGAATCTGAGAAATAGGCTGTATGTGACTTTTCTGCATTTCTAAGCATTTTCTGACCTCAGTTATCAAACTATAGTAATAAAAAGCTTCTGTTATGTTTTTCACATTTTAAAGATATATTATGATAAAATTAATATTTATCTTTGTAAGCACTTACTGTGTGCTTTTTTTAAAAAAAGATTTTATTTATTTGTTTGGGAGAGAGACAGAGAGCATGAGCAGGGGGCGGAGGGAGAGGGAGAAGCAGACTCCCCGATGAGCAGGGAGCCTGATGTGGGGCTTGATCCCAGGACCCTGAGATCATGACCTGAGCCGAAGGCAGATGCCTAACTGACTGAGCCACCAGGCATCCCCTACTGTATGATTTAAACATCCTTTTAACACTGTGTGAGGTTCTCACTTCAACAGTCCTCGTTTCACAGCTGGGTAAAGAAAGGCGGATGGGTTACTTAAAAAGTAAATCACAGCACTGAATGGCAAAACTTCTAACTGCTTGGAATACAGGCGGTCTGACTCACAGCCTGTGCTCTTAAAAACTGAAATTGTATCCTGATCCACCGTATGGCCTGGCATGTGGAATTGCCATGGTATTATTTATAGCTCTTGCTGGTTACTCAGTTAATAATGCTTTTCTTTTCAGATTACTTCCAAAAAATTGGAACTCAGCAAGATCCTTCAAAACCCGATTCTCATAAGAAGAAAGAGAAATCAAAGGGAAAAAAGGATCAAACTCACGCTTGTCCAAAGGTTAAGAAAAAAAGGCTTGTGTCATATGATACAACAGGTGCGTAGTATCACCAACCCAGGCTTTTCAGAAGACGTGACATTTTTTTCAGATAATTTTGTGGTTTTATGTATTTGACTTTAGAAGAAACAGTCTTATTGAATTTTATGTTTGGTTGCTTAAAGAACTGTTAGTTTTTTTAAATCTTTTTGAAAATCTAAAATATCGGTAGACTGAAAAATTGGCAGAGTCTGTACCCTGACTATGTTCTTAAGTAGGAACAATCTCTGAAGGTTATGGTTATAGAATTGGAAATACAGTTGTATGGCTTTGTTTTATCCTTTTAGTAAAACTTTGTGGTCTCATTATATTTAATTCTTTTGTGTCTTTGTCTGACACAGAGTTTAAATTCCCAAATAAATAATTCATTTAAACTGATTTTCCTCACTCAGGCTTTCCAGTTTGTACTTTCTCTATACCTGAAATTCTTATTTGTATTAATATCTTAAGTTTGACAGGAAAAGGGAAACTTTTCTGTGTTTCACTGATACACTGTGGTCCAAGGCAGATTAGTCATAAAGCTATTGAAACCTAAATAGCCTTCATGTTTTTAAAAAAGAAGATCTTCACTATTATAAATGCCTCCAGTGGCACAAAACCCCCCTCCCGGCAAGTGCAGACAGCAGCTGGGAGTTTGATGGAGCTTTGTTCCTAGGACTAGGTCAGTCTATGTGGCATTTTTGAGATGCAATGGGGATGTAAAAGGAGATTTTCCTGGGTGAGCCTGCCCTAATCTGATGAGCCTTTAAAAAAGACCAGAGCAGTAGTGGATGCCACGCTGCTGCCTTTGAAGGGGCAGACTGCCATGCTGTGGAGAGGGCCCTGGGGCAAGGACCCCAAAGCAGACTCTTGTGGCCGACAGTAGTGCCCGGTCAACTGTTAGCCAGGCACGCAGCCCCCGAGAAATGACTTCTGCCAACAATCCAGGGGAGCTTGGAGGCAGTTCTTTCCCTAGCCATGTCTCTGGATGAGGGCATTGTCAGCCAACACGTTCATGTCAGCCCTGTGAGACCCTGAGCAGAGGACCAGCTAAAATTTGCTAGATACCCGACCCCTGGAAATTGGGGGGTCATAAACCCCCAGTTTGCGGTAATTTGTTATATGGTGGCAGAAAGCAAGTACGGAAGTAAAGTGGTAAACAAGTAGCTCAAGGCCCTCCCCTTTCCGCCGCTGTCCTCAGTTCCACTTGGGCCAGCTGACAGTCACACTCACATGGGTGACTGTCCTTTCCATGGATGCTTTTATGTATTGTCTACATTTATATTTGTCCATTGCGGGAGTTTAAAAATTTGTCACATAGGTTTTGACACTCCTTCCTTCTAAAGCCCCGGAGCCTCGCACTTCTCCCTTTAAATGAAGGCCCAATTTAGTGACTCAGTTCTAACCAATAATACAGTGGACGTGGTAGTTTGCAGTTGTACAGAGTAGAACATGGTGGAGTGATGCTCTGTGCCCTCCAGGACTAAGTCAGGACAGACATAGAGATCCTGTCTCCTGCGCGCTCTCTGGGGGCCGCCGGGGTCCTGTGACACACGTACGCAGCCCTGCAGAGAGGTCCACTGGAGAAAGAGCTAGACCTCCTGCGCATCGCCACGTGAGGGAGCTGACCGGGGAAGGGGTCCTCCAGCCCCAGGAAAGCCTTCAGCATTTTGCTTGCAGCCTCATGGGAAACTGAACTCCTGACCCATAGAAACTGTGAGATAATAAATACTTATTTTAACCTCTAGATTTTAGGACAGTTGCTCACACATCAATAGATACCTAATGCATCCATAAAACATATGGCATTATTTTGTGTATGCAGAAGTGCACACACCATATTGACCAGAATAAGCTAGATAGAGAAAAATACATGTGGTGTGATTCTACTTATAGAAAGTAAACACTAGGAAAAATTGGCCTCTACTCTTAGAAAGCAGGATACTGGTGACTTCTGTGGGCATGGGCTGAAGTGGGAATAGGAACTGGGCAGGGTTTCAAGGCAGACTTCAGGAGGCCTAGTGATGCTTTTTTTCTTGATTGTTCCAGTGCTGGTTCCAGGGTATATTAATGTCTGAAAATGCATCAAGCTGTATGTCTATAAATGATATGTGTACTTTTCTGTGCGTATGTTATACTTCAGTAAAAGCTTTATGCACATACATGATGTTTTATTGTGTCCTTTTGCAACCTGTCCTTTTGAGATCACTCATGTTGATGTGTGCTTTTGGAATTTACTCTTTCTCTCTTTTAAGATGACTTTTTGTCTAGAATGTCCTCTTTTCTCTTTTTAACCCTCTCAAGTCTTATGTCAAGATCCATTTTTATGAGACTTCTATAAAGCTCTCAGTGAGGTCCCTAGTCTGCAGTGATCCTCTCCTTGGAGTTAACACAGTACTTACTAGCAGTATGGCTCATTTGACAATTTCTATATGTTATCTTTCATTATGAGGACACATTCACATGGTGGAATAATATAATTACTTACATTCTAAACTCCAAGGCAACAGAAGTTCTGTTTTAAACCTTTTTTTTTTTTTTTTAGAGAGAGAGAGAATGGGGGAAGGGGCAGAGGGAGAGAGAGAATCCCACACAGACTCCATGCCCACTGCAGAACCTGACGTGGGCTCCATCTCATGACCCTGAGATCATGACCTGAGCTGAAATCACTAGTCAGACGCTTAACCGCCTGAGCCACCAAGGGGCCTTTCTTAAACTTCTTAAAAGAACGGTTTTATTTTCATTCTAAAGATATGTGATTTTACCCTTAAATGCCGGAACTCTTAATTAAGCACTGTCTTCACTGTTACTCCTGTTGAAGGTTCTGTCCGGTGATAGTGCTTCTTCAAGGCTATAAGATTAGAAGGTGAGGGCACTAGAAGCTCAGCCCAGCGCTCACTGATGAGGTTTTATTGTGTCTATAACAGAATGGTTGTGTTACGCCGTTCTCCCTCTCTTTTTTTTTCATGGTTTTTTTCTCTTGAAAGTTGCAATTTCCTGACCTTACTTCTGGTACCTGTATTCTTGACTCACTGTGAAAGTGGAATACAGGCTAGTCTCCTCGTAGTTCTGATATAAAGAATTGCTGTCTTGGATCATACCATACACCCAGCATGCTGGGTGTAAATCTAAATCTAAATCGCTTCAGTGCTTCACCCTGCCATGCTAGGTGTATAATGGATTGTCTCATTTTAGTAAATATCCATGATTTTCTTTCTTTTTTTAAGATTTATTTATTTGTCAGAGAGAGAGAACACAAACAGAGGGAGCAGCAGAGGCAGAGGGAGAAGCAGGCTCCCTGCTGAGCAAGGACTGACCTTACGACCCTGGGATCACGACCCTGGGATCATGAGCTGAAGGCAGATGCTTAAACAACTGAGCCACCCAGGCATCCCTATCTATGATTTTCTGAATTAATCTGGCTTTTTAGAAAAATTTCCCCCCAGCATTTTGGAGGATACATATTTTCTTTAAGTTTACTACTTATTCCGAAAAATCGTTATTTTAAATTTGTCCTAAATCGCTTCCATTCTCCAGTGGTCTCTATCAGTTCATTAAATCTGCCGGGTCGCCACCAAGAATGGATGTGTTAATTTATGCTTTTGCAGTATTGCATAAGAGGAATACCGTGGTCAGCAGTTGATATTTTCTAACTTAATTTTTTGCAAGTCTGGTGGGTGAGAATGGCTTTTTCATTGTAATTTTAATTTATTATTTTCTGATTACTAATGGGGTTGAATATTTTTTGGTATGTTTACTGGCCATTTGTCTTTTCCAATAAATCATTCACATTTCTATCAAAATGTTTATTTCTTATTGGGAAGAACTCTTTAAATATTTGATATGTTAATCCCTAGCTTCTTATGTAGGTTATAAACATTTTATCCTAACTTGATAATTACGGTGGCTTTTCTGCTGTATAAATTGCCAAGTTTGAAGAAGTCAAATTTATTTATTTTTTTTAACATGCTTTGATTCTTTTTCAGGAACATATATTTTCTTCTAATATTTCTGTAATTCCTTTTCCACATTTACTTCTATAATCCTTCTATAATTTATGCTTGCATATAACTGCATAGTTTTCTAAATGTCTAACCACTTTCCCATTATGATTTATGAAGTTAATGATTGCTCTCCTGATTGAAATACCTTTTTCACTTACTAGATTGTCTTTCGTAAGTGGTCCTATCTCTGGTCTCTAATTGGTTTTGCCGATCTGTTTTCCTATGCCGTCAGCATAGGAAGGTGATTTCGATAGATGTGCGTTGTTATAGCCTAGTATGTATGGCTTACCGCTCAGCTGGACATAAACACCTTGTGCCATCCCTTATGCTAGTGTCAGCCCCACCCCTTCTCTCTTCTATACCTAATACTAACTAGCTTTCTTCTCAATTAAGTGTTTTAAACTTCTCTCCTGTTTAAGCAACTGAGAGGGCCCAGACTAGGGTGAGATAGGTGAGGTGCTGCCTAGGGCACAAGGTTAGAAGAAGAATTTACTCTTAGGGTTGTGTAGGACCATATCCTGGTCCTGACGTTGTTTTATACAACAGTTCATGTCCTATTTAGTCCTGAGTTAAGAAAGCTGTTTTGATCAGTTGGTGATCTAGAGAACCAGAAATCTTGAACAACTTCATAGCATTGCTGGTTTTGCCAGCAGGGTTTCTGGGTTGCTTCTCTTCCCGTGATTTGTTTTATCAAGAGAAGCAGAAGGGCTGAGGACAAACTGTAGAGCATGGTGAATAAAAGGTAAGAAAAGGGAATGTTTCAAGGAGATAATCATTAGCTGCTAAGAGATCAAGAAAGACGGTCTCAGGAGCACCTAGGTGGCTCACTCAGTTAAGCGTCCAACTCTTGATCTCAGCTCAGGTCTTGATCTCAGGGTTGTGAGTTCAAGCCCCGCCCTGGGCTCCAAGCTGGGTGTGGAGCCTACTTGGAAGGAAGAAAGGAAGGAAGGAGGGAGGGAGGAAGGAGGGAGGGAAGAGTCTATTGCATGAGAATCTTTAGGAAGAATATTTCCACCTTGCATGGTCATCACTTCTTTCCTGATCCTACTGCTTCCACCCCATCTAACTGGCTCCTGTTCGAGTGTCTTCTCATGCCAGCTACCTGTGTAACTGTGGAATTAGGTCTTTTGAAATATCTTTTTTAAATGGAAAAAATATTATTCCTTTTTTCCAGCTTCTGTTAAAATTAAATTTTAAGCTATACTTTCTTGTCTAATTATATAGTCTTTGTGTAAACTTTAAGTATAAGTTTCCATTTAAATTTTTTCTCTATGTAGAAATATTTGGAATATTATACATTACCCTTAAGTGATGCCTGTACTCACATTTACATTAGATCTTTTTTTTAATGTTCTAAACCAGAACCAGAGGATGATGATGTCACAAGACATATTATAAGGCTAAGAGATAAGTTTGGTTGGCAAACGATGTTACCACAGCACTGTTCGGAGTATAAAAGTTCCAAAATTGCAATTCAGAAGATTATTCTAAAGGTATTAGCCTGTTTTATCCAGTTTTGTACTATAAAGGTTAATATTTAAAACTGTACCTTAATCTTAATTTCATTCACTTCACATATTATATCAAAATTAGACATTACATTAATACCGAATTATAATCATTGTTTCATAGTAAATGCTTGTGAAAGTGTTGGGCATCATTTCACTTGTCTTATTTCAAGGATGGAGAACAGATAAAGATATATGCCTGAAATTTGAATCTACTCTCATATTCCTGTTCATCAGGGTTTTTTTTGTGTGAGTTAAAAAGAAATGCTAATGTACTTTTGTAACATTGTATCCTCGCTCTTACTTCCTGGTACCCAATTCTCTATCTCATTATCTTTGTATTTCCTTATCCTTTCTTCTTCGGAGAAGTTTTAGCATGTGCAGAGTCACATGACCAGAGGGTACAAGCAGCGATGAGGAGTAAGGTCTGCCTCCTGTGTCCTTCTTCATTACAAGAGATGGAAGATTGGACAGGATCATCTATAACTACTTTTAGACCCAGGGTTCTCCAAGGGCAATTAATTCCCAGGCAATCACATCAGCATCACCTTGGAGCTTATTAGCCATGCATAGTCTCATCTCCACTCCAGACCTTCTGAATCAGAAACTCTGGGAGTGGGACCCAGTGATCTGTACTTTACGAAGCTCTCCAGGTGATTCTGATGCACAATTGAGAAGTGCTGTTCTAGACCGGGGGCCAGCTAATTTTTCCTGAAAAGTGTCAGATAATGAATGTTCTAGGCTGTGCAGGCTCTCTGATCCCTGTTGTAATTTCTCAGGCCTGTCGCTGCAGCGCAGAAGCAGCAACAGACTTAAGCAAATGGGTGTGGCTGTGCTCCAGTGAAACTTTACAGAAATAGGCACAGAGTCCTGGCCAGAGTTTGCTGGCCCCTGCTCTAACCTGTTACCGGGAGGACAAATGGTCCTGGGATCACTGTCAGAGGCGGCATTAATGCAAAGCAGAGTACCATGCATAATGGAAGCAGAGTCACCCAGCTTTGAATCTCTATTTATACGCTCACTGTGTGGTTTTGGGCAAGTTCCTGACCTCTCTGAGCTTCAGCTTCTTTGAGCTTGAAATGGAAATAATAGTACTTAACCTTAGAGAGTCGTGAAAATTAAATGAGGAATGCAGGTGGCATAGTGTCTGGCACATAATGGGCATGGTAATTTAGAAAACACATAGCTGTGCATGAGCCAGATGTCCTTGGACTCACTGATAAGGGATGTTTCATTTGTTTGTAAAGAAAGGATTGAGAATTTGAAAAAATACTTGCTTTTAATTCAAAAACAATAATTTAATTGGAACGTATTATGCTTCTAATAAGTGGGTGATTTAATGACATACATGACCCATTTGGATAATGGTGTCTACATTAAGTTACTAGTATCCTCAACTTTCTGGAACATAGAACAAAAATGCCTCAAGTGGCCACATAACTGTAACCAAGCCACGTACTATACAAATCATCACCTGTAGCTTATTTATTTCATTTTACTTGCAGTTTCTAAACTTGTTTCTTAAGGTTTCCAGGAGCGTATCCTATCAGAGGTCAGAATAAGACAGTGAGGGGTGCCTCGGTGGTACAGTTGGTTGAGCATCTGACTCTTGGTTTTGGCTCACGTCATGATCTCAGGGAGTCTGCTTGAGATTCTCTCCCTCTCCCTCTGCTCCTCCCCCTGCCCCCCCCACTCTCTCTCTCTCTCTCTCAAATAAATAAATCTTAAAAAAAATGATAATAAACAAGACAGTGAGCACTTGGGACGATTAGGGAGAAACAGTAACAGTCTTCAATGAGGACAAAAACTTTTTTAAGAAGTAAAACTGGATCTGAAATTTTAAATTCCAATACTTAGAAAGTCTCAAAGTAAAAGAAATAAATTTCACTTAAAATTTTTTCTTAATATGAAGTGGCTGATTTCTCAGTAATGCCAGGTAAATAAAAAAGAGGCGTTATAGTATATTGCAGTGTCTCAGAGCATGGGTTTAGTCAGACTTGTATTCACATCTCAACTTGCTTCTTCCTGTCTTTGTGACTTTTCCCAAATTACCTAATTTCTCAAAATACTAATTTCTGCATCTGTTTAATGAGCTTAAAAAGATCATCATCTCTGCAGATAATTTAAAAGATTAAATTTAGAAGATTAAATTCTTGTGTATAATGTATATGAAACACTTGTTACTTATTAAATATTATTTACTTCACAAATATTAGTTATTATTATAATACTAAGCCACCATCATTATCAAAATAAATGATTAACATGCTCCAAAAGCTTCTGGTATTGGCAGACAAATTTACTGAAAGTGGGACATGGGTGTTAAAGATATATTGCCATGTTCGGGTGCCTGGGTGGCTCAGTTGGTTAAGCGACTGCCTTCGGCTCAGGTCATGATCCTGGAGTCCCAGGATCGAGTCCCACATCGGGCTCCCTGCTCAGCAGGGAGTCTGCTTCTCCCTCTGACCCTCCTCCCTCTCATGCTCTCTGTCTCTCATTCTCTCTCTCGCAAATAAATAAAATCTTAAAAAAAAAAAGATATATTGCCATGTTCTTTGTGTGAATAAGCATGCATTAGGAAGCATATAGATGAATTTTCATGAATGTTTCATTCACCACATTATACGAATGAAAATTACATATTTTAAATCTTTCATAAGACTGATCTTGTTGAACTTTGGACACAATTTGATGTTAGCTTTCCTCAGTGATATTACACTTAATTTAAATCTAAAATTATTTCATTTTACTGAGTAATCTGTTGTTCAGCCATTTTATTACTTAATCTGGTCAAGTTAATTAAATTTTTTTTAACCTCAGGAACCTTTAACAGATGATGGAGAATTTGTATATTGCCTTCCTCGGAAAAATCATCAAGTTCTCTATAATCCATATGATCTTCAGGTGGTCTCTGCCCACAGAGCTAGACATTGCAAAGAATTTTGGATTATTACTGCATCATTTATCTCAAAGGTAATATAGAATGGGTGTTTTCAGCTTTTAGAATCATAATGGAAAAATATTATCTAATTTAGATTGTCTTTGTATGTTTCAGATAAACCTGGTCATTTGAGGGATAGTTTATGGTTAAGATCCTCTTTGGGAGAAAGTTACTTAACAGCAATTTTTTTTCTTTTCTGTAGAGAGATAGTTTAAGTATTCAATTTTAATAATATTTTTATCTCAAATAATTATAGTTTTTTTTTAAAGGAAACTAGACTACAGGGATTTGTTGACATAATAGGAATTACAATAGTAAAAGAAAAAAGTGTTTCCTCAGGTTTGTCAGAAACTTCATTGCCAGATGTAGAAACCCCCATTACACTCTTACATAGCGTTCTGATACCGCAAGTTGTAATTATAGAGTTACTTGTTTTGATCATTTTCTTAGTGTCTGTCTGCTTCCCCTTACTCTCCCAGCCTCCCAACTACACTGTAAGCACATATGGGCAGGGCCACATCTGAATGAAGCAGATCTGTAGGTGTAGATGTGGAGATATCCCTGATGTGTATTATCAGCTGAAAATGGGAGGAACAATTCCTATGCACATAAGTACATATGTGCTGATATAGGCATACTTTTATTTCCAGAAGAAATTTTTAAAAATGTTAACATTCAGATGGGGAAGAGTGACTCTGGGGAAGGGAATTCTTGATGAAAGGCCTGTGGTTCTTGGATGTCAAAATAGGGTATATTGGTAATGGGATTATTGGTCCCTTTGGAACTACTACATCCCTGTAGTTAAAATTGAGCTCATAAATATTACTTTTATAGAAAATGTGCAGATTATGAGACTGAAAAAATGAACAGATATTTGTGAAAAGTATCTAAGGGTGAGGAAGAAGTTTCTCTTGTTCTTCCTCTATTGGAGCATGAGAAATAGCTTTAGAAAAATGGCAAGTGTAGAAGCAGTGTGGGAAGGGAAATCAGGTTTGGGTATAGATGAAGTGGTGGAGGTCATATATAGAACAAGCTGAATTATAAAAGCAAGTAGTTATGAGGCAAACACAGGCTTTCTTAATTTCTTGAAAATAGTGCATATTTTTTGAAGAAATGGTTTTGTGCTTTATATTTACAGGTTACTAAAATAGGTGATGTAGAAGAAATAGAACTCATACCTACTTTGGAATGGCTTTTAGAAAGAACATGTTACTATTTATTACAGCAATTCAAGATATTTTCCAATTTTCGGTGAGATGAAAGAAAATGAAACCAATTATTTGTAGTATGGTCCTGTTGAAATAGCAACTGCCTGGTTGATGGGTGGGTTCTACTACATTATGCCATGTTTATGGGGAATGTTAGAGAGAATGGGGTATTCCATAAAAGTTTTTTAGACACGATAGAGGTGTAGGAAGATCCTGAACTCACTACCTCCCACAGACACAATAGACCTACAGCTATATGTGGAATAATTTCCTCTGGAAGAGTTCTGAAAACTCGATGGACAGTACCTCCACAACAGAGGATAAAGGCAACATGGAGATCGGTAGGAGAGACAGAGACCTGCTCTCATCAAAAACCCACCCCCAGTGCAGCAACCCGCAAACAGGAAGGATCTCAAAAATGTGGAAACTGAGGAGTAAGGAATGTTGCCCACATCAGGCACCCCAATCCTTGGGTTCTGCACCAAAGAGATGAGCCACCAAAATGGAAAACAATGGGAATGATGTCCAGGAAAACCATAGAACCTAGGGAATGGAGAACCTGCTCATAAAGGGTTTGCATGCACGCTCAACTCACCATGGGACCCAGAGCAAAAGCTGCACCTTGAAAAGCATCTAGGCCACATGTAAAGGAGACCCACTTACTATTCTTAAGTGAATGCCAGAGAAGCAGGAACTTTTTGGGACTCTTTCTCGGACAGAAGTGCTGGCAAGTGCCATTTCTGCAATCCCATTCGGCTTTGCTAAGGCCAGTGTTGGCAGTCACTGTTTTGTCAATCTTCCTGTAACCTGGGCACACCCCACGCCCCCCCACACCACAGGTGCACCACAGCCATCTGGGCAAGCATCCCATCCATCCCTAGCCATAACTGCACCCCAGCTTGCCAGGTGAGTGCCATGCCCCTCCAATGCCACAGCCATGCCACAGCCAGCAGGTGTGTGTAGCCCACACTTGGGACTCCATTTGAGCACCTGGCACCAGTGGCCAGAGGGGATTGTGCTTCTCAGCCTCACAGGTCACCTACACACGGCTACTTCAAGTTTGGGAAAGGTAACTATTTCCACCTAATATATAGGGGGAAAAAAAACCACACACAGAAAATCAGGCAAAATGAGACAGAGGAATATCTTTAAATGAAAGAACAAGACAAACCTTAGAAAAAGACCTTAATGAAATGGCAATAAGTAAATTACCTGATAAATAGTTTAAAGTAATGGTCAGAAAGATGCTTACCAAACTTGGGAGAGGAATGGATGAACACAGTAAAACTGCAGCAAAGAGTTAGAAAATACCAAATGGAAGTCTCAGAGCTGAAGTAAAATAAATTATTTGAGAAATACACTAAAGGGGTTCAACAGCAGACTGGATGAATCAGAAGAGCAGGTTAGACAGCGAGCTAGAGGACAAAGCAATGGAACTCCCCCAGACAGAGCAGCAAAAAGAGGTTTTTAAAAAGTGAAGATAACATAAGTGAGCTCTGGGACAATTTCAGGTGGAGTAACATTCTCTTTATAGGAGTCCCAGAAGAAGAGGGGGAAGCAGGGGCAGAAAAACATATTTGAAGAAATAATGGCTGAAAATTTCCTTAACCTGGGGAAGGAAACAGACATTCATATCCAGGAAGCCCAGGGAATTCCAAATAAGAAGAACCCAAAGAGATTCACACCAAAATACAGTATAATTAAAATGTCAAAAGTTAAAGATAGAGAATCTTAAAAGCAGCAAGAGAGAAATAACTTGTTGTATACAAGATAAACCCATAGGCTATCAGAAGATTTCTCAGTAGAAACTTTGCAAGGCAGAAGGTAGCAGCAGAACATACTCAAAGTACTAAATTAAAAAAAATTGTGACCAAGAATACTCTACTCAGCAAGGTTATAATTCATAATTGAAGGAGATGAAGAGTTTTCATATAGCAAAAGTAAAGGACTTCATTATCACTAAACTAGCCTTACAAGAAATTCTAAAGGGACTTCTTTAAGCTGAAAAGAGATGATACTAATTAATGATGAGAAAACATGTGAAAGTGAAAATCTCACTGGAAAAGGTAAATATATAGTAAAGGTAGTGAATTAATTATTTATAAAGCTAATACAAAGGTCAAAAGACCAATATAGTAAAATTAAAACTACAATAATTAGTTAAGGAATACATAAAAAGTTGTAAAAAGTGACATCAAAAACCTAAAACATAGGAGAGGGGGATAAAAATGTACAGTTTTGGAATGTATTCAAATTTAAGTTGCTATGAACTTAAAATACACCAGTATATATGTAGGAAGTTACATATGAACCTCATGATAACCATAAAACAAAAGCTTACACTGGATACATAATAGAAAATGAATGAGAAAGGAATCTCAACACTAAAGAAAGTTATAAGACATCAAGGAAAGAGAGAAAGGAAGAATAAAGGAACAGAGAGAAACTATAAAAACAGCTAGGCATCCCACGTTGCCCGATTTCAAGCTATATTACAAAGCTGTGATCACCAAGACAGCATGGTACTGGCACAAAAACAGACATACAGACCAATGGAACAGAATAGAGAACCCAGATATGGACCCTCAACTCTATGGTCAAATAATCTTGACAAAGCAGGAAAAAACATGCAATGGAAAAAAGACAAGTCTCTTCAATAAATGGTGCTGGGAAAATTGGACAGCCACATGCAGAAGAATGAAACTCCACCATTCTCTAACACCATTCACAAAGATAAACTCAAAGTGGATGAAAGACCTCAATGTGAGACAGGAATCCATCAAAATCCTAGAGGAGAACATAGGCAGTAACCTCTTTGACATCGGCCACAGCAACTTCTTTCAAGATACATCTCCAAAAGCTAGTGAAACAAAAGCAAAAATGAACTTTTGGGACTTCATCAAGATAATAAGCTTCTGCACAGCAAAGGAAAGAGTCAACAAAACAAAGAGGCAACCCACAGAATGGGAGAAGATATTTGCAAATGACACTACAGATAAAGGGCTGGTATCCAAAATCTATAAAGAACTTCTCAAACTCAACACCCAAAAAACAAATAATCAAGTCAAAAAGTGGGCAGAAGAGATGAACAGACACTTCTTTGAAGAAGACATACAAATGGCTAACAGACACATGAAAAAATGTTCATCATCATTAGCCATCAGGGAAATCCAAATCAAAACCACACTGAGATACCACCTTACACCAGTTAGAATGGCAAAAATGGACAGAGAAACAACAAATGTTGGAGAGGTTGTGGAGAAAGGGGAACCCTCTTACACTGTTGGTGGGAATGCAAGTTGGTACAGCCACTTTGGAAAACAGTGTGGAGGTTCCTCAAAAATTTAAAAATAGAGCTACCCTATGACCCAGCAATTGCACTACTGGGTATTTACCCCAAAGACACAGATGTAGTGAAAGGAAGGGCCATATGCACCCCAATGTTCATAGCAGCAATGTCCACAATAGCCAAACTGTGGAAAGAGCCGAGATGCCCTTCAACAGATGAATGGGTAAAGAAGATGTGGTCCATATATACAATGGAATATTACTCAGCCATCAGAAAAGATGAATACCCAACTTTTACATCAACATGGATGGGACTGGAGGAGATTATGCTAAGTGAAATAAGCAGAGAAAGTCAATTATCATATGGTTTCACTTATTTGTGGAACATAAGGAATAACATGGAGGACATTAGGAGAAGGAAGGGAAAAATGGGCAGGGGGAATTGGAGGGAGAGATGAACCATGAGAGACTATGGGCCTGAGAAACAAACAGGGTTTTAGAGGGGAGGGGGGAGGGGGGATTGGTTAGCCCGGTGATGGGTATTAAGGAGGGCACGTACTGCATGGAGCACTGGGTGTTATATGAAAACAATGGATCGTGGATCACTACATCAAAAACTAATGATGTATTGTATGGTGACTAACATAACATAATAAAATTTTTAAAAAAAGCTAGAAAACAATTCACAAAAGGTCAAAAAGTACATACCTACCAAAAAAAAATTTTTTTTTTTCTTTTTGGTGAGCAGCAAAGCAAGGTTTATCGAGGGATAGCAAAGTGATAGTACAAAGCTCCCAAGGAGGGGAGGGGACCCAAAGGAGTTGCCCTCAAAAATTAAATGTAAATGGACTAAATTCTCCAATCAAAAGATGTAGAGTGACTGAATGGACTTAAAAAAAAGACTCATGTATATGCTGCCATCAAGAGACTCACTTCAGGGGTGCCTGGGTGGCTCAGTCGTCAAGGGTCTGCCTTTGGCTCAGGTCATGATCCCAGGGTCCTGGGATCGAGCCCTGCATCGGGCTCCCTGCTCGGCGGGAAGCCTGCTTCTCCCTCTCCCACTCCCCCTGCTTGTGTTCCCTCTCTTGCTGTGTCTCTCTCTGTCAAATAAATAAAATCTTAAAAAAAAAAAAAAGACACTCACTTCAGAAGTAAAGGCGCACAGACTAAAAGTGAAGGTATAGAAAAAGATATTTTATGGAAATGAAGTCTGTTGTAGCTGTATTCATACAAAATAGACTTCAATACTTACAGAAAACAAGGTAAGGCATTACATAATGATGAAGGGGTCAATCCAGCAAGAGGATATAATATTTGTAAATGTATATGCACCCAGCATAGCACCAATATGTGTAAAGGAAATATCAACAGACCTAAAGGGAGAGAGACTGTGTGATACAATAATAGGAGGGGAACTTTAACACCCTACCCATGTCAATTATTAGATCATCCATGCAGGAAATCAATAAGGAAACATTGGCCTTACATGACACATTAGACCAGATGGACTTAATTCAAAAGCAGCAGAATACATTTCTTCTCACATGCACGTGGTACTCTCTCCAGGATAAATAACATGTTAGGCCACAAAAAAGTCTCAATCAATTTAACAAGATTGAAATCATATCAAGCATCTTTTTCAACCATGATGGTATGAAACTAGAAATCAATTATAAGAAGAAAACTGGGAAAACCACAAAAACAAGCTTAAGCAACATGCTAGTGAATAACAAAGGGGTCATTGAAGAAAGCAAAGAAGAAATTAAAAAAACACCTAGACTTTGGAAGCATTCCTTCCTCTTCCTTTTTTTTTTTTTTGGAAGAGTTTGAGAATAATAGGTATTAAATATTCTGTTTAGTAGAATTCACCAATGAAGCCAACAGGTCCTAGACTTTGTTGGGAAGTTTTGGATTACTGATTCAATATCATTACTAGTAATTGGCCTCTTCAAATTTTCTATTTCTTCATGATTCAGTCTTGGTAGGTTGTATGTTTCTAGGAGTTTATCCATTTCTTACCAAACTTGGGAAAGGAATAAGTAAAACTTAGATTTTTAAAGATGACATTATATACTATACATAGAAGAACAAAGCTGTAGGTATTGCAATCTCAGATTTTAAGATACATTACAAAGCTGTAGTGATCAAACAGTATGGTACTGGCACAAAAATAGACACATAGATCAATGGATCAGAATAGAGAGCCCAGAAATAAACCCACGATTATATGGTTAATTAATGACAAAGGAGATAATATGCAATGGGAAAAAGTCTCTTCAATAGATGGTGTTGGGAAAACTGGACAGCACCGTGCAAAAGAATGAAACTGTACCACTTTCTTATACTAAACACAAAAATAAACTCAAAATAGGTTAAAGACTTGAATGTAAGACCTGAAACCATAAAACACCCAGAAGAGAAGTAGGTCATAAACTCCTTGATGCTGGCGACAATTTCTTGGATCTGACTTAAAGGCAAAGGCGGCAAAAGGAAAAATAAGCCAATGGAATGGCATCTAACTGAAAAGCTTCTGAACAGTGAAGGAAACCCATTAGTAGAATGAAAAGGCAAACCACTGACTGGGTTGAGATATTTGCAAATCATAATGAGTTGATATCCAAAAAAATACAAGGAATTCATCCAACTTGATGAAAAAAATAAATCCAATTAAAAATGGGCAGAAGGGGCAGTGGGTGGCTCAGTCAGTTGTGTGTCCAGCTCTTCATTTCAGTTCAGGTCATGATCTCAGTCAGGGTCCTGGGATCAAGCCCCACATTGGGCTCCATGCTCAGCGGGGAGTCTGCTTGAGATTCTCCCTCTCCCTCTGCCCCTCCTGCCTGTACGCGCTCTCTCTCTCTTTCTAAAATAAATAAATCTTCAAAAAAAGAAAATGGGCAGAGAATCTGAATAGATATTTTTCCAGGACCTACATATGGTGGCCAACAGACACATGAAAAGATGCTTAACATCACTAATCATCAGGGAAATGCAGATCAAAACCACAATAAGATTTTACTTCCTACCTGTCAAAATGACTATTAAGATTTGATGAGGATGTGGAGAAAAGGGACCTTCGTGCACTGTTTGTGGGAATGTAAATTGATGTGGCCACTATGGAAAACAGTATGGAGATTCCTGAAAATTCTAGAATTAGAACTACCATATGATCCAGCATTTCCACTTCTGGATATCTATTCAGAGAAAACGGAAAGACTAATTTGAAAAGATATATGCACTTCTTTGTTTATTGCAGCACTATTTACAATAGCTAAGATAAAGAAACAACCACAGTGTTCATGATAGATGAATGGATAAAGAAGATGTGGTGTATACATACAATGGAGTAGTACCCAGCCATAAAAAAAATTGAAATCATGCCATTTGTGTCCATATGGATGGGACCCTAAAGGTATTATGCTAAGTGAAATAAGACAGAGAAAGATACCATATCACTTCAGTTATATGTGGAACCTAAAAAACAAAACCTACACTCATAAAGACACAGAGGACAGAGTTGTGGCTTGCCAGAGGGGAAAGGTGTTGGGAGGGGGATGAAGTGAGTGAAGAGAATCGGAAGGTAAAGACTTCTAGTTATAAAGTAGACCATGGGGATGTAATGTACAGTTGGTAACATCGTGTTAACTCTTAATTTGCCTTTTGTTTTTCATGCATTTATTCATTAAATATTTATTGAGAGTTTGCTACGAACCAGTCATTGTTCTAGATGCTGGGGATAGAACAAAACAAATGTCCTGCTCTCAAATAACAGAGTGGGAGAGAAATAAACATATAAATATGTAAAATATCAGGTAGAGAAAGAATGTTGTAATGGAAAATAAATCAGAGAATTAGGGAGCTGGGCAGCTTGTTGATTCAAGGTCATCATTTAAAAATTTATCTAGTTCTAAGTGACGTGACATGACATGACACCAGGATTTCTGAGATTCTGATCCCTTACCCAGAAGTCCCAGGCTTGTTCTTTTAGTGTTTGTATTTAGTTTTTTTCTTTGCATATCATTGCCACATGATGTTACATTAGTTTCGGGTGCACAACATAGTACTTCCGCATCTCTGGGTGTTCTGCGCTCCCCACGAGGGTGGCTGCCATCTGTCCCTGTACAGCGCCATTGCACTCATCTTCTAATGTCTGTGTTTTCTTGTGGTCTGCTGCTATCTGCTGGAGGCTAGGAAAAAAGAGAGGTAATATTTTAAATTGTTAACATTTAATATGATAAAGAATTGAAGTGTTTTTATAAGAGAAGTGAATGATTTTGTGGCAGAGTAGTTACTTACAGAATAGATACTTGCTGGTACTTCTGTTCCCCTCTTACGGGCACTGGAGATGGAATCATGTAAAAAATAATACAAGGTCTGTGTTCCTCGAGAACTTCCATTCTAATGCAGGGAGATCAATAACAAGTAAATACGATTATCTCAGCTAGGGGTAAGGGCCAGAAAGGTAGTAAAGTGAAGTTAAGCAGAGACGTGTATGTGTTGCTGCTTTAGATAGGATGGCCAGAGATGTGCTATGTAATCCGAGGTCTGAATGTTGAGAATAGTTTCAGACAGTATGGCAAGATGAAAAGTTCTGAGGCAGATATGGGTCAGTGTGTATGCAAGGGTAGAGATGGTGCGGCTGAAGCTCTGGAGAGGTTGGGACGTGAGGGCGCCGGTCCTGTGATGGCACCTGAGACGTGGCAGTGGACGTGGGTCACGGAGACACACTTCTGAGCAGGTCCTCTTCGAGAACGTGTGTGATGGCTGCATCCCTGTCCATCAGGCGGCAGCTTATGATGGTATGGAAAGTACTATTCTCAGAATCTGTTTATTTAAACTGTCAGTGTTGGACTTTCCACTGTTGTCCTTGCCTGTGATAAATCCTTGGGGTCCACTCCACTCTGAATAATTTTAATTGATTAAACTTTTGAAACACAGTTGGAACTGGGATGAGTCATCTTTTTATATGACATTTAGCATCAGTCAGTCCATGGTCAGAATGATTCATTTTCTTTATTCATGTTACGAAAAGTATAAATTAAAGTTTAGGCAGGTTAAAACTTATAAATTCATTTTATTTTTATTTTTTTATTTTTATTTTTTTGAGGATTTTATTTATTTGAGAGAGAGAGAGAGCACAAGCAGGGGGAGTAGCAGAGGCAGAGGGAGAAGCAGGCTCCCCGCTGAGCAGGGAGCCCGATGTGGGACTCGATCCCAGGACACTAGGATCATGACCTGAGCCGAAGGCAGACGCTTCACCAACTGAGGCCCCCAGGCGTCCCCTTCATTTGATTTTTGAATTTTATTTTTAATATGTTCTGTGAAGTTTTTTATGACTAACATTGTAACAAGTAACATTCCAAGCAGAAAATGAGGTAAATCTGCTGCATGGGTGGCTTCTGTTGGCTATGCGGTGTGTGCTGTGCAGGGGTGACCCTGAGCAGCAACACCAGCTTCTTAACCTCGGGGGCCTGCCTGGAGGCGTCGCTTCTGTGGCCTGGTGCTTCTGTGGCCCGATGTGGATGCTCCTCATGCCTTCAGTGGGGGGATTCGTCTGGGATTCTTTCCAGGGGTCTTCTGGAATGCTGAGGTTCCATGACTGGAGAAAAGTGAGATAGTAACTTAGCTGGAATGCCTCCTAGGAGCCTGACTTAAAGTCAGAGTGCTAGATTGGAGGCATTTCTGATTTCTGAGGCCTCAGTTGTGCCTGTTTGCGTGACATCACGGGGTTCTTTTGGAGCTGCTTCCGCTTTTTGTGATTCTCAGTCAGCCAGTGAGATGGGTGGGTTGTCCTCTTGGGGAGTCCTGGCCCCACTAGTTCCTCTTGCTGCATAAGGAATCTCCCTCTGGCCAACAGGCATCACCATTAAATTCCTTCTCAGACAGATTCTTTGAGTTTTGAAAACTATAAATGCATCTTTTCAAAAACAAATATTAAATATCAAAATGACAAACACTAGCTTAATTTTTTACATATTGGTATACAAACATTTCTTATCAATGTACCTTTTCATCATCACTGGAAATTCAATCTTGACTCTTCTTGAAATATGAGTCTCTTTTAAAAATAGTAAGATAGTAAATGTATAGAGAGAAGAAAATATTTATTATTATTATTTTTAAAGAATATGAGTTGGGAGGAGGGACAGAGGGAGAGGGAGAGAGAGAATCTCAAGCAGACTCCCTGCTGAGCATGGAGCCCCACATGGGGCTCGATCCCATGACCCTAAGATCATGACCTGAGCCAAAATCAAGAGCTGGACACTTAACCAACTGAGCCACCCAGGCACCCCCGAGAAGATTATATTTTTTATAGTTTTTATACTTATTGGGATATTGTAACTAAATTATGTGTCTGTGAGAATTACAATGACTTGTTCTATGTTCTGTTGATAGTTTGGGAGAGAAGTGATATGATCTAGTATGTACTTCAGGTAAAATTTATGAATGAAACATGTGAATGAAACATGTTCTAGGGAATCTAGCATTCCTAACATGTTATTAAATGTATTCTATATAAATACATGATTTGAGAATATGGAATGTAAGAAATGTTTTTCTTTTCAGAGTTAATAAATCATTTGTTACTTGGAAATTGAATGTTAGAAGAATTAAGACAGAGAAGAGCAGGTAAGTTTTGATAGGCAATGTAATTTTAAAAATTTTATTTATTTTAAATATGTAGTACGGAAGCAGGTATAAGTCATTTTTCACTCAGTGATTGGAAAGTCACTTTATGATTATGATTAAATTTAACCCTTAATGGGAATGCCTGGGGGGCTCAGTCGGTTAAGGGTCTGCCTTCAGCTCCGGTCATGATCTCAGGGTCCTAGGATCGAGTCCCACATCGGGCTCCCTGCTTAGTGGGGAGTCTGCTTCTCCCTCTGCCTGCCACTCTGCCTGCTCGTGCTCACTCTTTCTGACAAATAAAATCTTTAAAAAAAATTTAACCCTTTATGATTAAATTTAACCTATCTTATTTTTAAACACTATTTATATGTAAACATAATAATAAACACTGTATTTCCCGGTATGCCAATCTGTGATATGAGGAAATCATAGTACTATAAAGACTTAGGATGTCTTCCTGTGGTCACTTGATTTAACTTTTTCTTCCCGAAGGGGAATGACTGCATCACAGCAGTTAGATGGCTGTTAATCCTACTTTGCAGGATGTCCAGCAGCCATATTCTGTTGCTGAACTTTTTACTTTGAGGTAACTCTGATTGAGTGCAGTTGTGAGAAATGATACAGAGATGATACTGAGATGCCCTGTTTTCCCAGTGGTAACATCTAGTAGACCTAGTGTAGGACAGTGGTATGGCGACCAGCGCAGTGGCGTTGACGTACTGAGTGTACAGCAGACCTCTGTTGTGGCAGGACCCCTCCTGTTGCCCTTCCCTCCCATTCCACGACCCCTGAGCCCGTGGCAAGCACTACTCGGGTCTCCATTTCTATGGTTTTGTCTTTTCAAGAATGTGTCAGTGGGACCCTGCAGTCTGCGGTCTGTGGGAGTGGGGCTCCATCCAGGCTGCTGCCTCTGTGTCAGCGTTCCTTTGCTGCGGGCCGAGTGGTCCGTGGTTAGTCACCCCTCGTTGAAGGACAGCTGCTGCCTTCCAGTTTTCGTGTTAGACGCAGAGTTGCTATCAACCTTCATGTGAACAGAAGTCTTCATTTCTCAGTGGGAAATGCCTGGGAGTGCCGTCCTGGGTCACACGGTAATTGCATGTTCAGGTTTCTTCAGAGATGATCGTACCATTTGTCATACCCACCAGCAACATCCGAGACCATTTGGAATTATCACTATTTTTCATTATAGACATTCTCGTGGCTGTGTGGTAGGATCTCATTGTGGTTTTTTTTTTTTTTTTTTCAATCGGTGTATTTAGACCATGTACATTCGATCGAATTATTTGTATATTAGGACTTAAGTTTGCCATTTTATTTTTTGGTTTCTGTTTCTTCTCTCTGCTTTCTGTTTCTTCTTCCTGTGGATTATTTGAATATTTCTTAGAATTCTTTTTGGATTTTTTCTATAAAATTTTTTAATGTCTCTTTCTGTGTGGCTTTTTAGTGGTTTCATTATATATACATAACACACAGTTTACTAGTGTCGTCATTTTATTAGTTTGAACTGTAGTAACCTTAGCTTTATGTCCCTTTACCTCCTCCATTTATAGTAAAATTGTCTTAAATATTTCCTCTCTGTGCATTTGGCACTATATCAGAAGAGTTACCATTTTTGCTTCCATCATCAAACGTAAGTTATAAAACCCAAGAGAAGGATAGTCTATAGATTTTTATTTTTGTTTTATTTTTTTAAGATTGGTTTATTTATTTGAGAGAGAGAGAGAGAGTATGGAGGCAGGGGTGAGGGGCAGAGGGAGAGGAGACTCTGTACTGAGTGTGAAGCCCACTGGGGGGCTCCACCTCACGACCCTGAGATTGTGACCCAAGCTGAAATCAAGAGTCAGACACTTAACCTACGGAGCCACCCAGGCGCCTCTGCATTTTTAAAATGTGTTCAGTTTGGTTTGTTCATCATGTTCTTGGTTCCTTCTCAGTGTTTTGGGTTCCTTCTTTTATTGTTTTGTTGTTTAATCTCTGTTTAGAGAACTTCCTGTAGCCATTCTTTTAGGGCAGGTCTGCTGGCAGCAAATCTCTTGCTTCTCCTTTATCTGAGAGTGTCCTGATCTCCCTCCCAGTGAGGAATGTTATTGCCGAACACAGGACTCTGAGTTGACTGTTCTTTCCTTTCAGCATTTGAAAACGTGCGCCCCTTTCTTCTGGCCTCCATGGTCTTCAAATTGCTTTTCTTCTATACATGTTTCTTCTCTTGTTGCTTTCGAGACTTTTTCTTTTGCCTTTGGTTTTCAGAATGTTGACTTTGATGTGTCTTGGTTGGGTTTCTTTGTCTTTATCCTGTTTTAGGTCACCCTGGCTTCTTGCACCTCTGTGTTTGTTCATCCTTTGACAAATTTGGTAAATTTTCATCCATATTTCTTCAAGTATTTTTTCAGCCCTGCCCTCCTCCTCCTCTCCTTCTAGGACTTCAGACACAAATGCTGGATCTTTTTTATAGTCCTGCTGTCCCTGAGGGTCTGAGGTGTTGTTTTTTTTTCCCCAGTCTATTTTTTTCTCTATTGTTCAGATTGAATAATTTCTATTGTTCTTTCAGTTCATTGATTTCTCTGTCCATTCCATTGTGCTATTGAGACAGTGTATTGAGTTTTTAAATTTCAGTTCTAAAATTTCCATTTAGTCCTTTTTTTGTCTTCTGTTTCTTTGTTTGACTTCTGTTTCTTTGCTTGCCTCCCCCCCAGGGAAGGTGAAATTCCTGATTCCCTACTCCGCTTTCCCTGGAAACCCCCAGAGGAATGCTGGGGAAGCCTGGTTACCACTTGCCACAGGTGGAAGTCCACGCTGTCCACGTGGCCTTTGTGTCCTGTGGTATCTCGCTGGAGTAGAATGGTTATTGTTGATAATGTTCTGTCCTGCTCAGCTACCCCTTTCCTGATCCTGTAGCTGGACAGCAGGCACCTGTTGGTGTTTCCAGGTTGCTGGTTTCTCCAACTCCAAGCCTGGGATGGAGGAGGCACGAGAAAACCCAAGGACCCTAGTGCCATGTCATTCCTAGCCGGTCCGCCTTAGCTCCATGTCATTCCTAGCTGGTCCATCTCCTCTGCCTGTCAGGGTCGTCTTACGTTCCCTTCATGTATGATGTTCACAGTGTTTAGTTGTGCTCAGAGGGAAGTATGGTGAAAAGTACACTTGCTCCATTTTTCTAGAAGCCAGGACCTAGGTTTTAATAGATTTCTGTGGTGTATTTTTAATTACCAAGAAGTTCTATCTTGTGAGTAAAGTTTTGGAGAATGTAGTTAGTTTTCTGTTGTAATAGAATGGAATTTGTTGGTGAGTTCCTCATAGCCCCTATGCTTGAATAGTCATCAGATGATGCATTATTTTTCTCTTGTCAGATCTTACCATCACAATTCTAAATTTTTTCATGCTTTCCCCACTGTTCATTATTTTTATAATGCACCCTCCCTAGTTTCCTCATAGCTGTGTTAAAATATGCAAATAAAATCAATTATATTTTTTAAGGGAAGAAAAGAAAGCCTTAAACAGTGTTGAGTAATGTGAATTCATTACTGTGTGACTTTTGATCATCATTCTCTTATCAAGATTGGGTCTGATTTTTGTGGTGTTTCACTTTCTGGAATGTGCCATTTGTCTTTTGTGATCTCTTTTCCTCCCTGTACTAGATACTCGGGAATGTCATGAACCAATTCCACCTCTGTGAGTAGCTCAGGTTACGTGAGGTGTGTGTAGTGAGGAGGCCTTCTTTGAGACAGACAGCACAAGGCTTTGGGACAGGCAGCGAGAATAAAGGGCCCATGGAACTTAAGCTTCACTAGCCTCACGGTATATAAAGCTTTGGCCAGTAAAATGGGAAGCCAGGAAGGGGCTAATTTCTGATAATTATATTTTTTGTGTAAAATACAGAAATCAGCCATATAATCAGCCACCCCACAAGGAATCAGTGAAGGGCAGAAGACCCCCTGTTCTTTATACACTGTTGCACAGGGAAGTTTGCTTTTCTTGATCCAGTTTTTCTGGAGCCTTCTCTCTCCCATTCTGCTCCTTTCTCCCTCGGTCTGTCTTGTGTTGTTGGCAGTGGTCTGTCTCACCTTTGTGACCACGACCAGACAGTAGGAAGGGGTTGAGGAAAGAGAAGGGCCTGTCTTCTCTAGAATTTGGCTGGTTGGAGAATTTAAGAAACGTGTCACTGCCTACTATTTCAGAATTACTAGAACTCAGTGGCATAAACTCGTAACGTCATCCCTTGTCTCCCCTATTTTGTTCCTACTCAACGCACCCTGTACACAGCCTTGCTTTCAGCATTACCAGCCAAACAAACCTCATATGGATACAAAACAAATTATACTGGGTACCTCTAAATTCACTGTACTCATTTTTGAATGGGAGATAAGTCTGGAAATTCTTTTAACTTTCAGGTCGTTTTTGTACCGCCATCTTTTTTGGGCCGATGAGTTATTTCAAGGCTGTTTGCTTTATATAAAGGGACTTTGTGAAGATGCAGTTGATATCAAAAAAGGTAACGAACACGAAGACCATCCATCTGCCATATGCCTCATAAAGGTGGGTAGAAGTGCACTGCTGTACGCTAGTGTTTGTATATGGAAACCAGGAAGACAAATAGAGTTTTGAGTCAAAGGAATTCATACTGCTAGATCCATCAGTAAATGGTCACGATGCATGACTCATGTTCTAAAATACTCGCAAAGAACATTATTCCCTTGGATAGTCATTTTTAATAATTAACAACATTCCTTATACATAATTTCTTCCCTAAACTCAACCAAAGTCTGTTATGAGGTCTTTTCTCTATTTTCAAAACTCTAAATGTGTAATATCATTTATAAAGAATTATCTCAACTACAATTTATAGTTACCAGCTAGTCTCTCAATATAGCCTGTCAAGAAATTGTCATGAGTTACAACACAGAGGTTTTGGTTAAATTTATGAATTCATCTGTTCCACAATTCTAAGAAAGGGTGACCTTCTTAGTGGATGATTTAATTCAGTTTATATAGAATAGTTCTTTTAAAGAGGTTAAAGTACATAGAAGTGTATGTTTTAAGTGTTTAATATACAATTGAACAGGATTCCAGCAGCTTTTACTTCATTTACTCACTGAGTGAGGAAGGTACTGAAAAGTAAAATTGAATAGTAAAAGGATGTGGACAAGTTATAAATTTGATCATCAACTCAAAAATTGTGTTGACTATACACAATAAGTTTAATACTTATAAATCAGTAGCTTACTTTTAGAATTGATTATATACAGTGGCTGATACATGATAGATGCTTAATAAATAGTCTTTGAGTGAATAAATAATGAAGAAAGATGAATTAATCACTACAGATCAAGTACATTTTTTATAGTTATATTGAGATGAATGTTTCAAGAGGATTACCATTCAAGTTAAGGACACATTTCATAGAGGAGTATTTTTGATATGGTTTTATTCTAGAAGGAGATTGGTTGGGCAGCTGTATTAGATTGTTTTATGAGTGACTTAGGGGCAGAATTTATTGGTTAATGGTGGGCAGTAAGGCAGAGGAGACTTCGGACTATCTGTGAATGCCCATGCCTGCTGGATGGTAATGCTAACGGAGTGACCTTAGACCCTATCAGCTTCCCCCAGAATGTCAAGAGGAAGGGAACACAGCTTTCCAGACAATTTGTAAATATTTGTTAATTATTATATGCAAAGGAGATGATACAAACTAAAAATGAGTTACTGCTATTTTTAATTTGCTTACAGTTTATTGGAAGAGATAATTCTTTACATTTAAAAATGATTGCTAATTCCAGAGGTAGTCCCTCGGTTTTTCTGTTCATTGTAACTAGCCAGTTAGCAAAATATAAGGCAAGGGAGGTTTCCTGGCACACAATACCTGTAAAATACTTGTAAAATATTCTTGCCTCAGATATTCAGAGGAAGCAGTTAAAGTCAGGGCATGTTTCATGAAGGAAGCACATTATGAGCTAGGCCATGCTGGATTGGAATAGCCAGGCAGCAGAATGTGAGTAAAGCATTCAGTATGTTTTTTTTAAATTATGTTATGTTAATCACCATACATTACATCATTAGTTTTTGATGTAGTGTTCCATGATTCATTGTTTGCATATAACACCCAGTGCTCCATGTAGAACGTGTCCTCTTTTCAATATATGTTTGATATGAAAGTTAGGTTGGGTCTTGAATGTTGGGCCAAGAATAACAGAATAAGGGAGAAGTAGGAGCGGAACTTGGGCATTAGGGCTGGGGCACTCCTAGTGGGGGTTGTGAAGAAAGTTAGCAAGAATAGGAGTTTCTGAGATTGTCTGGAAAGACCAGGGCCAACTGGAGGGAGAACAGAGTTTCATAGCCAGGAGAACCTGAGATATAGAGGTCAGGAATCAGAAGGTGGCCACTTGTATGTTAGGACTGCTGGGGATGCAGGTACCAATGAGGATTGACAAGGAGGAGGCAGAGAGGATGAAGCAAGGGCAGGAGTGCAGACAAGGGACCGTTCAGAAGTTAGAGTGGAGTGCATGTGGGTGCCAGTGTTCTGCCGGGATGAACCGGCACTGTGCAGAGGGGCTGGGTGTCTGGAACTGTATGGCGCAGGGCACATGTGGATCATTGTATCCAGACCTTCCCTTTCAACTGAGAAACCAAGTCCTAGAGAGACAGTGATTTATCCAAAGCCACAGAACCAGCTAAAGAGTTGGGACTTGGGGTTCAAGAATGATTGCGTTGGGGGAGGCAGTATTTTGAAGGCTTAATAAAAATGTAAATTTGTATCCTACCCCTTTTGGAGAAAGTGTGGTGAGTGGTGCTAGTAATCTACACTTTTTGCAAGCCCGCTTGGTGATTTCCTATGCAGAGTAAACATTGAGAACTATCCTTTTTTTTTTTTTTTTTAAAGTAGGCTCCTCCTTGCCCAGTGTGGAGCCCAGTGTGGGGCTTGAATTCACAACCCTGAGATCAAGACCTGAGCTGAGATCAGGAGTCAGATGCTCAATCCACAGAACCATCCAGGCACCCTGAGACCTATTTTTTTTTAAAGATTTTATTTATTTATTTGACAGAGATAGTGAGAGAGAGCACAAGCACGGGGGGTAGGGGACAGTAGGGAGAGGGAGAAGCAGGCTCCCTGATGAGCAGAGAGCCTGATGTGGGGCTTGATCCCAGGACCCTGAGATCATGACCTGAGCTGAAGGCAGAGGCTTAACCGACTGAGCCATCCAGGCACCCCATATTCTTAACAATTAATGAAAGTTTCTGAACATGTTATTGTAGGAAAATCAATGTGATGTTGGTTTATGGGAAAAACTGAAAACAAGGAGATACAGAGTTAAAGAGATTGCTAATAGAGTGCTAGAATAATGCAGGTGTGAGCAAGGATGGCTTCAGGTAGGAGGTTAGCAGTGAGATCAGAAAGGAAGGGAGATTTTGAGACACATGTACTGGAAAAATCAGGACCTGGTAGCCAGATATGGGACCAGGAGAAGGAGAACACAAAGAAAGAGTTAATCCAGAATTTTAAGGCTAGAACAGCACTTTTCTATTTTTTTTTTGAGGGAAGTGTACATTTATAAAACATTGCAGTATAACTAGGGATAAAGATGTCTGCTATTTATTGATGAAAATGTATTTTGGCAAGAGAATTAACAGAATGTGGGAAAAATGAGAAAATTCTGAAAGAGGAAGAATGCTGGGCTATACGTTGTTTGTGTATGGCAGGGCTTGGTAGCATAGGAGTTGGAATTTCTCCAGGCCACATTTCGAATGAGCTCAGTAGAACATGCATGTCACTTGGATTATGTAATTTTAGCCTCTTTATCCCACATTTAGTGCTCGTGTTTTTAAGTCTTAACACATAATTGGGATTTCAAAGGTAAAAGCAATTCCTGGATTTGGTGGTTCCCCTGGGTTCATAGATATTTCAAAAATACATCGAGTTTTGAATTTTTCTGCTGAGGCTTAATCTTAGTTACAATTAAAACGAGAATGTATTTTTCTGTCTTTTATCAAGATTTAGTTTAACTACTGGTGTTTGGATTTGAAGAACGTGAAAAGCATTTGGTATATAAAGCATAATGTATACAAAAGGAAGGATAAAATATGCTCTTTATGACATGAAGGTGTGACCATAATACTTTATATCTCTTTTTTTTGTAATGAACTTTGACTTTGCAACACTCAACGTTTACTGTCATTTAAATAGCTGGATAGGTCTCGAACATATTCTCTAGATGAATTTTGTAAAGAACAGTTACAGCAAGCCACCCAGGCACTGAAGCAGCTTGAGGATATCAGAGATAAAGCTATTTCCGAAATCAAAAATACAGTTTTACAGGTAATTCTTTAATTATAGCCTCTCTTTTTATACATTTCTGGTGTATTGAGTAAAGCAGTTGCTCCAGCTTGCGTCTCTGGAAACAGTGCTGGAAATGGGCAGGTGGATTCGTCAGCTGACCAGCTAATGCCGCACATTTACTGGGTGCAGGGCATTTTCCAGGTGCTGTGTAGAGTGCAAATATTGATGTGTACAGGTGTATCCCCTGCTTTTTGAAAGTTCGTGTTACACCATGTTGCTTTTACAAAAGATCTATATTCGTACCTGTTTTTGCTAGCTAAGTGAAAGAAATCCAGAGAGCATTTTCACTTTTATGAAAAAAAGCCAGAAGCAGAAATAGCCTTCAGAGTCCATTTTGCAGCGAGCTGTTATGGGGCAACACCTGGAGCAGCGAGAGCCCCCCCCCCCCCCCCCTGCCCCAGCTCCTGCCCTGGGACCCACATGCAGCATCTCAGCATCAGGCCACCAGAGCTTTGGGCTGTTATCTGTGAGCGAGCGTCTGTGCTTTTTCTTGACTTAGTTTGTGCATCCATTAGCAAGATATGTCCTACAGTATCAGAAAAGCCTAACAGAGGTTATTTTTGGGGGTCTGGGAATGCTCAAAAATTTTTCCTCTTTGCTTTATGCTATTTTGGCTTATGGAAGGTTTCATAGCAACTCTACTTTTGGATAGTGGGGGAAACCTGTAAGAGAGAGAGAGAGAGTGTGTGTGTGTGTGTAAATGCATGTATATGTATATTTACATATACACCTTCAAGATACCTCAAATTTAATCTGAGCTGACATATATAGGGAAATACAGTTTGTTACAAATTTCAGTATTTCTAAGATGAAAACTTATTGTTCAAGAGAAACATACCTAGATGAGACAAAACTTCCCTAAGGATTTTATAAAAAGGATTCAATAATACAATGAGCATTCTTACCTGAGATGCTGTGACTCATTTCACAGGGTTATTTTCTATAGCTTCCCTATATAGGGAATGACAACACATGGAAGCATGGTTCACAAATGCAGTTTGTAAGGGACTGATGCAGTGTCTCTTCTTATGGGCTTGCTGCCTCTCTCTGCTGGTTTGGCGGAATCCAGGTGGATATTTGAGGCTCTCTGGCGGAGTAGGTGGACTGGGTCTCCCTCAAACCATTTTCAGATGTTATTTCTCTGGAGAAGCAGGCCTCCCACAGGGCAGGGAGCCCGATGCGGGGCTCGATCCCAGGACCCTGGGATCACGACCCAAGCTGAAGGCAGACGCTTAACGACTGAGCCACCCAGGTGCCCCTCTGAATTAAACTTTTAATAAATACAGGGTAGCAGTGACTTCAAGGCTTTGCTTCTTGACAAGAAGATGAAGTGCAGCTGTTTCACATCAGTGAAAGAAGGATCTCTTTCCTCATTGTATTCCGAAGTCACCCTAACCTCCCTAAGCCCCAGCATATGGGACACAGTTTGGGCTCTGGGACAGTTTGGCCAAGGATCGTATAAATCGATATGTCTTAGGCCACTGAGATAGTTGTTACACATTCTAGTGTCTCCCATTCAGCATCACCAGGATCTGGTCATAAATATTTGTTAAGAGATTTCTATTTAAATAAATTTCAGATAAGAACCCATTAGACCCACATGCCAACCAACCCTGTTTTTGAAATCCACCAAAATTATTCACTCCACGGAAGTAAGCAGATTTAATAAAAATGGCAAGATCATAAAACTGAGAATGGGTGCAAACAAAAAGAGGATATGGGGAATGGAAGTATCAATAAAGTATTGCATTGCTTTTTCCTTCTTTAGGTGTTATCTCTCCAACAGAGACTTGTGCCCTATTTTGACATGGCTCTTTATTTTTTTAAATTCAAATTCAATTACCCAACATATAGTAGTTCATCATTAGTTTTTGGTGTAGTGTTCAGTGATTCATTAGTTGCGTATAACACCCAGTGCTCATCACATCATGTGCTCTTCTTGATGCCCCTTTCCACAACCCTCCCTTTCCACAACCCTCAGTTTGTTTCCCAGAGTCAAGAGTCTCTCATGGTTTGGCTCCCTCTCTGTTGACATGGCTCTTTAGCCAACGCATGGCTGAGTTGCTGGGTCCCATCCCGTGCAGCTACCCAAGGCAGGCAGCATTCCCCATTTCCAGACTAAGTGTAATTAGAAAGCACTTGACATTACCTCTACTATTTTGTTAGGGCATTTCATATTGAAATGCTAAGGACCATGATTATCAAGCTTTTGTGGGCAAGAGAATCACCTAGGAGGCTTGCTAAAACAAGGGGTCTCAGTTTCAGCCGCTATAGCTGGGGAGTTCACATTTCTAACAAGTCCCTAGGTGAAGCTTGATGCTGCTGGTCCTGGAACCACTGCTCTAGAATTCCTCCAGGAGAATTTTTTTTTTTTTTTTTTAGATTTTACAGAGAGAGACACAGCAAGAGAGGGAACACAAGCAGGGGGAGTGGGAGAGGGAGAGGCAGGCTTCCCACTGAGCAGGGAGCCTGATGTGGGGCTCGAACCCAGGACCCTGGGACCATGACCTGAGCCAAAGGCAGACGCTTAACGACTGAGCCACCCAGGCGCCCCCTTCCAGGAGAATATTGACCGTTTATTTAAATGTTCAGACTCAAACTTGAAATGTGAATTGAATACACTCTAAGATTGTATTTATTTCTCACTGTAAATTTCCCTGAGCTCGGTAGAAGCATTGATTTCAAGAGAGCTTCAGAGCTATCTGTTGGAAATAAAGTCACAATTTCAAAGGTAGATTTTAACAAATAATGAATCATGCTTTAAGTTTCAATGGCTGTACCCTTTAAGAATTTGAATTATTAAGCATTTGTCCTATGAATTTGACTTGCCAGGAAGTTTCACCACTCAGAATTTTTTGAAATGATGGACACTTCCATCATGTCACAGAATTACTACTACTTTTTTTGCAGTGAGAATATTTAAAGCAAAGGAAACCATCAACAAAATGAAAAGGCAACCTATTGAATGGGAGAAAATATTTGCAAACGATGTATCTGAAAAGGGGTTAATATCCAAAATATATAAAGAACTTGTACAACTCAACACCAAAGCCCCCAAATAATCCAATTAAAAAATGGACAGGGGACCTGAATAGGCATTTTTCCCAAAGAAGACATAGAGATGGCCCATAGACCTATGAATGCTCAAATCACTCATCCTCAGTGAAATGCAAATCAAAGCCACAATGAGGTATCACCTCACACCTGTCAGAATGGCTAATATCAAAAAGACAAGAAATAACAGTGTTGGCAAGGATATGGAGAAAAAGGGAACCTCTGTTGGTGGGAATATAAATTGTGGTGCAATCACTATGGAAAACAGTAGGGAGGTAAATTAAGAATAAAAATACCATATGATTCAGTAATTCCACTACTGGGTTATTTACCCAAAGAAAATGAAAACACTAATTTGAAAAGATATATGCACACCTGTGTTTACTGCAGCATTATTTATAACTGTGAATATATGGAAGCAACCTAAATGTTGGATGATAGATGAATGAATAAAGGGGTGGTACATATATGCAATGAAATATTACTCAGCCATAGAAAAGAATGGCATCTTACCATTTGCAACAACATGGATTAGACCCAGAGGGTATTATGCTAAGTGAAATAAGAGACAAATACTGTATGGTTTCATTTATATGTTCAGTCTGAAAAAAGATGAACAAACACAACAGATTCAAAAATAGAACAATCTAGTGGTTGCCAGAGGGAAGGGGCTTTGGGAATAGGCAAAATAGGTGAAGGGGATTAAAAGGTACAAATTTGGAGATGAAAAGTATAGCATAGGGAATATATGTTGTAATAATGTTGTATGGTGACAGATGGTAAGAACATTTATTGTGGTGAGCATAGTATATTGTATAGAATTGTCAAATCCTACATGGTATACCAGAGACTAATATAACATTGTACATCAGCTGTACCTTGATTTTTAAAAATTGCAGCTTTCAGTGGGTGGATCTTTGACCTTCTTGGTTACCGATATTCCTAAGTATTTTATTGTTTTGAGGCTATTAAGAATGGGATTGTTTTCTTTATTTCTTTTTCAGATTTTTTGTTGTTAC
This sequence comes from Neomonachus schauinslandi, assembly GCF_002201575.2. Taxonomy (NCBI): domain Eukaryota; kingdom Metazoa; phylum Chordata; class Mammalia; order Carnivora; family Phocidae; genus Neomonachus; species Neomonachus schauinslandi. Next base: position 10,634 of record NW_025408844.1, on the reverse strand, counting down.
AGAAATGCAACTGATTTCTGTATCTTGATTATTAGTTTTAGGATATTTTTGACGAATCCTTTAGAATTTTCTGTGTATAAGATTATATCATCTGAAAAGAAAGACAATTTTACTTCTTTTTTTCTGATTCGGATAACTTTTGTTTCTTTTTCTTGCCTGATTACTCTTGCTGGGCTTCCAGTACTATGTTTAATAGGAGTGGAGAGAGTAGGCACCCTTGTCTTGTTTCTGATCTTAGAGGAAAAGCTTCCAACTTTTCACCATTGAGTATGATGATGTTAGCTGTGAACTTGTCATATATGGTCCTTATTATGTTGAGGTATGTTCCTTCTCTACCCAATTTGTTGAACATTTTTATCATCAGAGAATGTTGTATATTTTGTCACATGCTTTTTCTGCATCTGTTGAGGTGATCATGTGATTTTTATCCTTCAGTTAATGGGATGTATCTTATTTTCTGATTTGTGTATATTGAACTATCCTTGCATCCCAGAGATATATCCTGCCTGATTATATTTTATAATCCTTTTAATGTGCTGTTGAATTTGGTTTGCTAGTATTTTGTGGAGAACTTTTGCATCTATATTCACCAGGGATATTGGTCTGTAGTTTTCTTGTGGTGTTCTTATCTAGCTTTGGTATCAGACTAATGCTGTAAAATGAGTTTGGGGGGTGTGCCCTCTTCAGGGTTTTTGGAAGAGTTTAAACAAGATTGGCATTAATTCTTCATTAATGTTTGGTAGAATTCACCAAGGAAACTGAATAGTCATGGATTCTTCTTTTTTGGGAAGTTTTTGATTACTGATTTAGTGTCCTTGATTGTTATTTGTGCTTCCTGATTCAGACTTGGTAGGTTCTATGTTTCTAGTAAATTATCTATTTCTTCTAGGTTAACCAATTTGTTGGTATATAACTGTTCATAGTCATCTCTTTTGATCAGAGAATTCAATCCATTTTTATTTAGAATAATTATTGATAGGTAAGGACTTACTAATGCCTTCTTATTGTTCTCTGGTTGTTTTGTAGTTCCCTGTTCCTTTCTTCTTCTCTTGATGCTTTCCATTGTGAATTGATGATTTTCCAGAGTGCTGTGCTTCAATTCTCTTTATATTTTGTGAATCTCTTACAGCTTTTTGCTGTGTGGTTACTATGAGGCTAGCTATCACAATCTATTTTACACTGATAATTTTGATCACAACAAAACTACCATTTTATTCTCCCCCCTTTTATGTTTTTAATGACATAATTTACCTCTCTCTATATTGTATTTCCATTAACATTAATGTTAGTGGAGCTGTAGTTCTTTTTAATACTCTCGTTCTTTAACCTTTACATAGAGGTCAGTGGTTAATAGCCCACCATATTACATTTTTAGAGTATTCCAAGTCTGACTATATTTTTTCCTTTATCACTGTGTTGTATATTTTCATGTTACTACCTAGCACCTTTTCATTTCAGCTTGAACACTACTTTCCGTCATTTCTTGTAGGGCAAGTCTAGTGGTAAGAAATTCCTTCAGCTCTTGTTTGTCTGGGAAAGCCTTTATTGCTCCTTCATTTCTGAAGGGCAGTTTTGCCACATAAGGTATGCTTCATTGGCAATATTTTCCCCAGCTCTTTGAGTATATCTTCCTACTCTCTCCAGGGCCATAAAGTTTCTACTTAGAAATCTGCTGATGGCCTTATGGCAATTCCCTTGTAAGTTATAAGCTTTTTTTCCCACCCACTCTCTTGCTGCTAAGATTCTGTCCTTGTCTTTGATTTTTGACAGTTTTATTATGTGTCCTGGAGAGGATCTCTTTGATTTTTGTTTACTGGCTTGTGAGTTTCATGAACTTGGATACACAAGTCTCTCTTCAGATTTGGGAAGTTCTCATTTTCTTTACAAAATTTCTTTTCTGTCCTTCTCCCCCCCCCCCCCCCCCTTTCCTTCTTGGACCTTCAATAATTTGAAAATTGGTTCTTTTCTTGGTATCCTATAGATTATTTGGCTTTCTTCACTCTTTTTCACTCATTTTTCTTTTATCTCTGGTTGGATAATATCAATTTATCTGTCTTGCAGTTCACTTATTTTTTTTTTATGCTGTGTGAAGTCTGTTGTTGAAGCTCTCTGTTGAATTCTTCATTCAGTTACTATATTATTATCAGTTACTGTACTATATGTTTAGCTCCAAATACCTGCTTGTTTCTTTTTTACATTTTTTGTCTCTTTTTGAGCATCTCATTTTGTTTGTATTGTTTTCCTGATATCATTAAATTGTTTACTTGTGTTCTTTTCTTATAGATCTCTGAACATCTTTTTTTTAAAGGTTTTGGTTAAATTCTAGTTAGTTAACATATAGTGTAATACTGGTTTCAGGAGTAGAATTTAGTGATTCATCACTTACCTATAACACCCAGTGCTCATCACAAGTGCCCTCCTTAACACCCACCACCCATCCCCCCACCCATTTCCCTCCATCAACCCTCAGTTTTTTCTCTATAGTTATGAGTCTCTTTATGGTTTGCCTCCCTCTCTCTTTTTTTTTTCCCTTCCCCTATGTTCATCTGTTATTTCTTAAATTCCACATATGACTGAAATCACAGTATTTCTCTGACTGACTTATTTTGCTTAGCATAATACACTCTAGCTCCATCCACATCGTTGCAAATGGCAAGATTTCATTCCTTTTGATGGCTGAGTAATAGTCCATTGTGTATATATACACCACATCTTCTTTATCCATTCATCTGTCAATGGACATCTGAGCTCTTTCCATAATTTGGCTGTTGTTGATAATGCTGCTATAAACATTGGGGTGCAGGTGCCCCTTCAAATCAGTACTTTTTTATCCTTTGAGTAAATACCTAGTAGTGAAATTACTGGGTCATAGGGTAGTTCTGTTTTAACTTTTTGAGGAACCTCCATACTGTTTTCCAGAGTGGCTGCACCAGTTTGCATTCCCACCCACAGTGTCAGAGGGTTCCCCTTTCTCTGCATCTTCGCCAACATCTCTTGTTTCTCGTATTTTTTATTTAGCCATTCTGACAGGTATGAGGTGCTATCATCTCATTGTGATTTTGATTTGTATTTCCCTGATGATGAGTGATGTTGAGCATCTTTTCATGTGTCTGTTGGCCATCTGGATGTCTTCTTTGGAAAAATGTCTATGCGTGTCTTCTGCCCATTTCTTAACTGGATTTTTATTTTTTGGGTGTTGAGTTTAATAAGTTCTTTACAGATTTTGGATACTAACCCTTCATCAGATATGTCATTTGCAAATATCTTCTCCCATTCTGTAGGTTACCTTTTAGTTTTGTTGATTGTTTCCTTTGCTGTGCAGAAGCTTTTTATCTTGACAAAGTCCCACTAGTTCATTTTTGCTTTTGTTTCCCTTGCTTTTGGAGACGTGTCTAGCAAGAAGTTGCTGTGGTCGAGGCTGAAGAGGTTGCTGCCTGTGTTTTTCTCTAGGATTTTGATTCCTGTCTCACATTTAGGTCTTTGATCCGTTTTGAATTTACTTATGTGTATGGTGTAAGAAAGTGGTCCAGTTTCATTGTTTTGCATGTCTTGTTTTCCCAACACCATTTGTTGAAGAGACGGTCTTTTCTTCTATCGGATGTTCTTTCCTGCTTTGTCAAAGATTAATTGACCATAGAGTTGAGGGTCCATTTCTGGGTTCTCTATTCTGTTGCATTGATCTGTGTCTGTTTTTGTCTCTGAGCATCTTTAGAACAATTAATTTGAATTCTTTGTTGGAAATTCCTGGATATCCATTTCTTTGGGGTCAGTGACTGAGTTTTACTTTGGTAGAATCATGTTTCCCTGATTTTCATGATCCCATAGCCTTGCAAAGGTGTCTGTGCATTTGAAGAAGGAGTCACATCTTCCAGACACTATGACCTGACTTTGATAAGGGAAGAATTTCGCCTGCAGGTGGGGCATGCTGGAGCATCTTGGGTCTTGGCGCTAGCGGTGCAGGGTGCCAAATGTGGGGCTGTGTAACTGCACCAGGTCCTGGGGCATCATGATGTCTCTTTGCTCAGGCCTCTGGGGACCAGAGCTTTGACAGCTGTGAGGTTCTTCGTAAGTATTCTGGAGGTCTGCAGTGGCTGTAAGGATTTTCAGTAGTGGCTCCAGGTCCAGGGGCTCGGGACCAAGGCAGACAGTGGTGGTGGCCGGAACTGGTGGGGTGTACACACTTGGCTGTTCGGGTCATCTGCAGGTTTCTCTATAGTGGCAGGGGCTGGTTGGAGACACACCCATTGGTGAGGGTCAGGGTAAGCAGCAAGGGCCAGGCCAACTGTGGGTGCACGGGTGTCAGCATGTTCTCCTGTGGCTGCTGGGTCACACCACAGGGGCATGGCATTCAAGGCCAGTGACAGGTGTCAGGCCAGCAGCATGCAAATGCACCTGAAGAAATAGCCTGAGCATGTGCATGGTGGGGCTCAGTGATGGGGCTCTAGGCTGGTGTCTTGTACTCATGCACCCACAGAAACCTGGGCTGGCTGACAGTGTGGGGTCGGGGAGGGGAGGGGATGGAGAGGGACTTAGGCAGCGGGCATCAGTGAATACAAATACCTGCCTGTCAAAAGCTAGTGAAATTGGCTGGGGGTCTGTGGCAGCTGTGCTGGCTACTGATTCCTTCTTCAGTGGCAAAAGTTGCCGTGTTTGTGTGTTGAGCAGGTCACTGTGAACGGGGATCACTCCCGCTGCATGGCTGCTATTAGCAGTCCATGTTTTTCTTCCTTGTTCAAGCCATCTCTGTCCATCTCAGCTTTGCTGGTCTGGGCAGGGTGAAATCGAAGTGGGACCTTTGTTCAGTGCCCCAAAGCCTGGGGAAGCTGGTTGCTCACTCTGCTCTTCCTTTCCTGATGAGAGAGGGGACTCTTTCTAGCTGGGAAGTTTCCTCTTGGCACTGAGCAGTTCCAGCTGGGGATGGGAGGAAGTGGGCAAATTGAAGCTGTCTTCCTTCTCTTTTTGCGTGGTTATTCTCAGGATTTTTGTTTCACAGTGTTGCTGAAGTTTCCTCAGTGGACTCCAGAGTTCTCCCAGAGCTGTTTTTGTTCACGGACACCTGTCTTACTTGTAGATCTTTGCTGGGGGCAGAGGCAGGGCTTCCCTACAGTGCCATTTGGGTGAATTTTTAAAACTGAAATGTGTGAGTCCTCAGTGGCCAGACCCTAGGCAGCACACTAGAATCAGCTGGTGGGGTGGGATGGGGGGCTCTTAGTAAATATTGATCTCTGGGACCACCCTAGACTAATTAAATCAGAGTTTCTGAGGATGGAGCCTCTGCCAGCAGTGAAAAAGCTCCTCAGGTGAATCTAAAGTGCAGCTACTTTAAAAGGTGTTCTGGGCAATGTTGGGGACTGCCCAGACACAGCACAGGCGTAGAACTGATGAAATGAAAACCGAAACCCACCATCAGGATGTGAACCTAGAGTCAGACTTGAGATATGCCTGACCCAAAATATAGCCTGTGATGCTAGAGACTATCTACCTATCTGCCTATCGGTGTCAGAATCTCCATTAACCTCAGAATGTGCAATAAAAAGGCCAGCATTACCAGGCTTACTACTGTATACTTTTATATTGATACAGTTATTAAGCTATTTAAAATTCCTTTAGTACCAATGCTAAAAATCTTTATTTTGAATAGTTAATAGACTCTCCCTCACCATTTTACCAGTTAAAATGCATTTTGCAGATAAAGTTTTCAAATCATGTGGCCACTCCTGGAAAAACATGACCTTTTCAATAAAAACATAACCTATTAATAAAGTCAGTATTTCATTTGTCAGGCCCAGCATAGCTGTGCCCATAATTGGTATATGAGTTATCTTGTTTTTTTTTTTAGCCCAATTTCTACAAGCATCTGTTGTATTAGTAAAGAACTACATCACCATGGTAAACCATTCCTCCAGAGAGTCAACCAGTACTGGAAAAAACTTGCCAAATTGATAATCAACTGACCTAATTCATTTTAAAAAGAAAGAAAAATACAAATGAAAAAAAAAAGAAACATGAAGAGAGGCAACATAAATGCAACTGTGTTTTTAAAAATTAGAATCGGGGCACCTGGGTGGCTCAGATGGTTAAGCGTCTGCCTTCAGCTCAGGTCATGATCCTGGGGTCTTGGGATCGAGTCCTGCGTCGGGCTCTCTGCTCAGCAGGGAGTCTGCTTCTCCCTCTGCCTCTGCCTGCCGCTTCCCCTGCTTGTACTCGTGCTCTCTCTCTAATAAAAAATTTAAAATCTTTAAAAAAATTAGAATACAATTTGGAAAGGACTATCAAGCATTTAAGTATCAATGGAGCAAAAAATAAAAAGAACAACCAATAGGTGAACAAATACTGGAAATATTTTTAGAATTTTAAAGGTCCATCAATAATTTAAAAAAATGTTTATGTGTCTAAAAAGAAACATTTGACCAACTTTGAGATTATTTTAGAGGACACAATTTAGAAGTTTTGGTGGTACTAGTAGTACTGATTTTATTCCCCAGTAACATACTAAGTCAATTGTCTTAAGAGCTACATTGTTTAAAGGATAAAACTCTGACATCAGATTTGATGAACTTAAATTTTTTCTTAATTCTGTATTATGTATTCTATAAGTGTTAAAAACAAACAAAGTAATTGGTATAGCCTAGCATAAGGGAGGCTGCATTGGACTGGATTTTAGGATACCTATTATTTACACTTGACTCTCCCCCCATTGGTAGCTCTACTCCCAATGGTATACTTGAGGAGGGTCCCTCTGTGTAGGAATGCTTAGATAACCATTAGTATGTACTTCCTGTTTGAGTTCCATAAACTCATCTGCTTATAAGTGAGACCCCAAACTTCATAGGCTTCTTTTTTGTCTGCTGTTTAAATACAGTGCATAAAGTTTTCCAGGCATAAAGTTTTCATGAAAATTGTCATAATAATGTTTAGTTGCAGTGTTGTAATCATGCTATATTAACATAGGAAATTATCACTTGTTTCTCAATTGTTTATTGAACTGTAGGTGGCAGAAAAGAAAGAAATTAAAGAATATTTTGAGTCAAACGTCTCTGAAGATGACACAGTACATTTCAAGCTGCCTAAATATCGATGTTTATTAGAAACAATTTTGAGGTTTCTGCTACTGGTTGACTACATATTTCAGGAACTCATCCGTCAACTAATGAATACTGCAATCACACTACTTTTGGAATTATTTAATAATTCTGCTAGAATGCCATTTTCAATGGAAAAAAGGAATGAAGATCTCATTAAGTAAATCACAATTTTTTGACTTATAAAAGGAATTTATGATCATAATGTAATATATTGTCATTTATGAAGGAAATATCCAATAATTTAAGCTAGAATTTGAAAATTCTCCTCATAGCAAATTATATGTACTCAGTTTTTGCAATTATCTGAGCTTCTTATCTGGTAATACTTTCATTAATAGTATGCATAAAATATAAGAAAATTTCCTTCCCCCCCTAAAAATATTCTGCATAGGCTAGATTGCTATGTGAAGTATATGATACCCAGTGAAATTTGAAATTCAGATAATGAATAATATCTCAGTGTAAGTATGTCCCAGATATTACCTATACTAAAAATTATTGGAATTCAGTTTTAATTTGGTGTTCTGTATTAATTTGCTAAATCTGGCAATCCTATGTATAGGTATGCTGTATCTTCAAAGTTCAGAACTAGTTTTTTTTTAATTTAATTTTATTTTATTATGTTAAGTACATCATTAGTTTTTGATGTAGTGTTCCATGATTCATGGTTTTCGTACAACACCCAGTGCTCCATGCAATACATGTCCTCCTTAATAACCCATCTCCCCACCCCTCTCCCCTCTAAAACCCTCAGTTTGTTTCTCTGAGTCCAGAGTCTCTCATGGTTCATCTCCCCCTCCAATTTCCCCCCCTTCATTTTTCCCTAATGTCCTCCATACTATTCCTTATGTTCCACAAATAAGTGAGACCATATGATAATTGACTTTCTCTGCTTGACTTATTTCACTGAGCATAATCCCTCCAGTCCCATCACATGTTTTTTATTTTTTTTAAAAAGATTTTATTTATTTATTTGACAGAGAGAGAGATAACGAGAGCAGGAACAGAAGCAGAGGAGTGGGAGAGGGAGAAGCGGGCTTCCCGCTGAGCAGGGAGCCCGATGCGGGGCTCGATCCCAGGACCCTGGGATCATGACCTGAACCGAAGGCAGACGCTTAACGACTGAGCCACCCAGGCGCCCCCAGTCCCATCCATGTTGATGTAAAAGTTGGGTATTTATCCTTTCTGATGGCTGGGTAATATTCAGAACTAGTTCTTAAAAAATCATTTGTAAGAATGATTCTGGAAGTAGCCAGCCACAGGTTCAATTGGAATTTGAGGCAATTCCAAGTATCTGTTGAAAACCAAATATTTTTACCTTTAAAAAAAAAAATTATTGGGACACCTGGGTGGCTCAGTCATTAAGTGTCTGCCTTCGGCTCAGGTCATGATCCCAGGGTCCTGGGATCGAGCCCTGCTCTCACTGTGTCTGTCGCTGTCAAATAAATAAAATCTTAAAAAAAAATTATTTGAGAGAGAGAGAGAGAATGTGTGCACACTCACAGAGAGGGAGAAGCAGACTCCGACCCAGCAGAGAGCCTGATATGGGGCTCCATCCCAGGACCCTGAGATCATGACCCAAACTGAAGTCAGACACTTAACCACCTGAGCCACCCAGGTGCCCCCTATTTTCACCTTCTATTTAAATACTACTGTTAATACTTTTTTCTTATTTACCACAACTGGATCTATTGCTGTAATTTGTAAACCATGGAATATGAATTGACATTGTAGAATGCTTTATGTTCAAACTGTCAAAATGTAGGAATATCATTTTAAGTCAAATCAGAGTTTCAGTATCATAACTAGAGAGTGAAAAATAAATTCATAAAATTTTGAAGAATCTTGAAGATAATATACTGTTTCTCTAATTTGTTATTGAATCCAACAGAGCTTAAATCACTTTTCTAAGGCCTCATAAGTACTTTGAGTCAGTGCTAGGACTTTAACCTATATAAGAGCACAACTATTTAGTAATAGCACATTATAATTTTATTTCTCCTAAAACTACAGTGTGTGTTTGTGTGTTTAGAAGTTTTTAATTTTGAACATAATTTTTTAAAAGATATTATTATAGTTAATTCATCATATAATAGAAAATTTGGAAAACAGAAATTACCCTAATTCATCACTTAAATACAATGTCTTATTATTTTGGTATAATTTTTTCTAGACTTTTCCTATGTATTTTTCTGTTGTAATCCTAGTGTACTATTTCATAGTTCATTTAAAAAATATAACATGTCTCATACATATATATATTAACGTTATAGGAGGAATACGTGTATAGTGGTTCAAGTACATGTGTTTTTGGAGTCATACTGTCTGGGTTTTAATCCCTGTTTCATCTCTGACATGTTGTGTGACTTAGGTTAGCTAGTAATAGTAAGCTAGGAGACATAAATTCTTTAGACTTCAGTTTCCTCACCTGAGACTAGAGATAACAATAGTAACTATGTCATAATGTTGTTTGAGAATAAACAGAGTAAATGCCTGCTAAGTAGGAGCTATCATTATTTAATCTGTTTCCATTGACTTCTTAACAGTATTGGTTTGTATTTCCATAATGACTAATGATGTTGTACATCCTTTCATATGATTATTGGCTGTTTGTATATCTTCTCTGAAGAAATGTCTTTTCATGTCCTTTGTCCATTTTTAAATTGTGTTGTCTTTTTATTGTTAAGTTCTCAAGAGTTTTTTTTTTTAAGATTTTATTTATTTATTTGACAGAGAGAGCGAGAGAGCACAAGCAGGGGGAGCAAGAGAAGGAGAGGGAGGAGCAGGCTCCCTGCTGAGCAGGGAGCCCGATGTGGGGCTCGATCCCAGGACCCTGGGATCATGACCTGAGCTGAAGGCAGACGCTTAACCATCTGAGCCACCCAGGAGCCCCTAGTTCTCAAGAGTTTTTAAAATATGTTTTGGGTACAAGAACCCTATTATTACCAAATAATAGATTATTTGCAAACATTTTCTCCCATTCTCTGGGTCATCTTTCCACTTTCTTGATAGTATCCTTTGGAGCAAAAGTATTTAGTTTTGAAAAAGGCCAATTTATTTTTCCTCTGATTGTACTTTAAGTATTGCCTAATGCAAGGTCATGAAGATTGATACCTATGTTCTAAGATTTTCAGTTTTAGCTCCTACATTTAGATCTTTGATCCATTTTGTTTTAATTTTTGTATACAGTATGAGATAAGGGTGTAAATTCATTTTTTTTTCCTATATGGATGTCCAATTGTCCCAGCACTACTTGTTAATAAGACTGTTCTTTCTCCATTTAATTGTCTTGGCACTCTTTTTGACAGTGAGTTGACCATAGATGTATGGGTTTATTTTTGGACTCTAAATTTCATTCAGTTGATCTATATGTCTATCCTTATGCTAGTACCACACTGTCTTGATTACTGTAGCTTTGTAGTAAGTTTTGAAATTGGAAAGTGTGAATCTTCCAACATTGTTCCTTTTCAACACGGTTTTGGCTCTTCTGGCTCCCTTGGTTTACATATGAATTATAAAATAAGATTGCCAATTTCTGCAAAAAAAAAA